>NC_084737.1:500299-527799 GCF_033978785.1 Entelurus aequoreus
AATTACCGATACCGATATCAACCGATACCGATATCAACTGATATATGCAGTCGTGGAATTAACACATTATTATGCCTAATTTGGACAACCAGGTATGGTGAAGATAAGGTACTTTTTTTAAAAATTAGTAAAATAAGATAAATAAATTAAAAACATTTTCTTGAATAAAAAAGAAAGTACAACAATATAAAAACAGTTACATAGAAACTAGTAATTAATGAAAATTTGTAAAATTAACTGTTAAAGGTTAGTACTATTAGTGGAGCAGCAGCACGCACAATCATGTGTGCTTACGGACTGTATCCCTTGCAGACTGTATTGATATATATTGATATATAATGTAGGAAGCAGAATATTAATAACAGAAAGAAACAACCCTTTTGTGTGAATGAGTGTGAATGGGGGAGGGAGGTTTTTTGGGTTGGTGCACTAATTGTAAGTGTATCTTGTGTTTTTTATGTGGATTTAATTAAAAAAAATAAAAAAAAATAAAAAAACGATACCGATAATTAAAAAAACGATACCGATAATTTCAGATATTACATTTTAACGCATATATCGTCCGATAATATCGGCAGGCCGATATTATCGGACACCTCTATTAATAAGTGTACCCTAGACCAGCAGAACAGCCCAGCAGATTTGCTCACATTTTCAGTAGACCCATAATAAATTCATAAAAGAAGCAAACTTCATGAATGTTTTTTGTGACCAACAAGTATGTGCTCCAATCACTACATCACAAAAAAATAAGAGTTGTAGAAATGATTGGAAATTCAAGACCGCCATGACATGATGTTCTTTACAAGTGTATGTACACTTTTGATCGCGACTGTATACATCAGGGGTCACCAACCTTTTTGAAAGCAAGAGCTACTTCTTGGGTAGTGATTAATGCGAAGGGCTACCAGTTTGATACACACTTCAATAAATTGCCAAAAATAGCCCATTTGCTCAATTTACCTTTAACTCTATGTTATTATTAATAATTAATGATATTTACACTTAATTGAACGGTTTAAAAGAGGAGAAAACACAAAAAAAATGTCAATTACATTTTGAAACAGTTTATCTTCAATTTCGACTCTTTAAAATTCAAAATTCAAACGAAAAAAAGAAGAGAAAAACTAGCTGATTCGAGTCTTTTTGAAAAAATAAAAAAATAATTTATGGAACATCATTAGTAATTTTTCTGATTAAGATTAATTTTAGAATTTTTATGACATGTTTTAAATAGGTTAAAATCCAATCTGCACTTTGTTAGAATATATAACAAATTGGACCAAGCTATATTTCCAACAGACACATCATTATTTCTTCTAGATTTTCCAGAACAAAAATTTTAAAATAAATTCAAAAGTCCTTGAAATAAGATTTAAATTAGATTCTACGGCTTTTCTAGATTTGCCAGAATATTTTTTTTGAATTTTAATCATAAGTTTGAAAAAAATATTTCACAAATATTCTTTGTCGAAAAAACAGAAGCTAAAATGAAGAATTAAATTAAAATGTATTTATTATTCTTTACAATAAAAAAAATAAATTTACTTGAACATTGATTTAAATTGTCAGGAAAGAAGAGGAAGCAATTTAAAAGGTAAAAAGGTATATGTGTTTAAAAATCCTAAAATAATTAATAATATTTTATCTCTAAAATTGTCTTTCTGAAAGTTATAAGAAGCAAAGTAAAAAAATTAATGAATTTATTTAAACAAGTGGTCCAATTTGTTATCCAAGTCTTTAAAATATTTTCTTGGATTTTCAAATTCTATTTGAGTTTTGTCTCTCTTAGAATTAAAAATGTCGGGCAAAGCGAGACCAGCTTGCTAGTAAATAAATACAATTTAAAAAATAGAGGCAGCTCACTGGTAAGTGCTGCTATTTGAGCTATTTTTAGAACAGGCCGGCGGGCTACTCATCTGGTCCTTACGGGCTACCTGGTGCCCGCGGGCACCGCGTTGGTGACCCCTGGTATACAGTATATATTTAAATACACTACTGAGTCTTTTTTTGAAAAAAAAAAAAAAAAAAGGACCGTAATTTCTCGATTATAAGCCGCACATGTTTTTCTCTTGTAAAAATTTTAAAAAGTAAAAAATAACCAGCCCAAATGTCCACTGCAGAAGACGCTGGCTCTTAGGAGGATATAAAAGAATGGCTTCTCCCTGATTGCTAGAATCCATTTGCTGCCATTTCTTCTCACCTTCTCCTCTGTTAGTCTTTCTGTTTTGCTTCCATCCGTCTTGTGTTTTGCCCGGTCGAAAAAGGGGGTGGTGGTGGGTGTGTGTGGGGGGGGGTGGTGGGTGGGGGTACACGGCAAATGAGGCCATGGATCAAAAAGATCAAGACAACGCTGGATGAGGTAGAGTTGAAACAGGTCCAGGGCACCTCTCCATCAATAGTCCATCCCAGTCTACCATTGGAGGAAAGTTTCTTGGGGGGGGGTTTCTCTTTAAACTCAACTTAAGAGTGTTTTGAGATAAGAGCTGTCTCTTGGCTAATTGTTGTGCTTTGAGTTGCAAGCAAAAATTCAAGTAACGAGCATCCCCGCCATTATTTAGTGTAGCTGTTAACAGGTGCTGAGGAGGGCGGCCTTATAGGTCAGGATGAGTCATGGTCACAGATGTCCGATAAGATCGGACTGACGATATTATCCGCCGATAAATGCTTTAAAATGTAATATCGGAAATTATCGGTATCGGTTTCAAAAAGTAAAATGCATGACTTTTTCAAACGCCGCCGCGTACACGGACTTATTGAGAAGTACAGAGCGCCAATAGACCTTAAAGGCACTGCCTTTGCGTGCTGGCCCAGTCACATAATATCTACGGCTTTTCACACACGCAAGTGAAAGCAAGGCATACTTGGTCAACAGCCATACAGGTCACACTGAGGGAGGCCGTATAAACAAATTTAACACTGTTACAAATATGCGCCACACTGTGAACCCACACCGAACAAGAATGACTAACACATTTCGGGAGAACATCCGCACCGTAACACGACATAGGCAAGGCAAGGCAAGGCAACTTTATTTGTATAGCGCTTTTCATACACAAGGCAGACTCAAAGTGCTTCACAGACAACAAAGTGAAATGAAAGAAAATAAAAGCAAAATTAAAATGCAGACAATAAAAATAAAAACAGTGCAGACGTTAAAAGTTAAAAGATTAAAAGATTTAGCTGAAAGCTAAGGTGAACATAAAAGTCTTCAGTCTAGTTTTAAAAGTAGTGAGAGTTGGGGAGAGTCTGACATCTTCAGGAAGTTTATTCCAGCTATGTGTTGCATAGTGACTGAATGATGATCTCCCTTGATTTGAGTTTACTCTTGGAACCACTAACAGATTGCTCTCAGAAGATCTTAGTGATCTAGAGGGCGTATATAGTGGGAGCATATCAGTGATATACTTGGGCCCTAGACCATGTAGTGATTTATATACATAAACACAACAGGACAAATACCCGGAACCCCTTGCAGCACTAACTCTTCCGGGACGCTACAATATACACCCCCCCCCCGCTACTCCCTACCCCCCCTGTTAATTCCACGACTGTGTATATCGGTATCGGTTGGTATCGGAATCGGTAATTAAGGGCAAAAAAGCCATTATCGGACATCTCTAGTCATGGTTGCTAAAAACTTTACAACTTTAGTGTATTAGCAAATTTAATAAAATGTTGTGCTGTATAACTGTATTTATTATCACTCTCACCTTTCCTTCATACCGACAGCCATCAGACTGTATAATGCATATGTTCCTTTTTGACTGTACTTAAATGTATAATAGACTGTATTTATATTATTCACATGTGAATAATGCTGTATAATAGACTGTATTTATGTTATTCACATGTGAATAATGCTGTATAATAGACTGTATTTATGTTATTCACATGTGAATAATAGACTGTATTTATATTATTCACATGTGAATAATGCTGTATAATAGACTGTATTTATATTATTCACATGTGAATAATGCTGTATAATAGACTGTATTTATTTAATTCACATGTGAATAATGCTGTATTATAAACTGTATGTATATTAATCACATGTGAATAATGCTGTATAATAGACCGTATTTATGTTATTCCCATGTGAATAATGCTGTATAATAGACTGTATTTATGTTATTCACATGTGAATAATGCTGTATAATAGACTGTATTTATGTTATTCACATGTGAATAATGCTGTATAATAGACTGTATTTATGTTATTCGCATGTGAATAATGTTGTATAATAGACTGTATTTATATTATTAACACATATGAATAATGCTGTATAATAGACTGTATTTATATTATTCACATGTGAAAAATTCTGTATAATAGACTGTATTTATGTTTTTCACATGTGAATAATTCTGTATAATAGACTGTATTTATATTATTCGCATGTGAATAATGCTGTATAATAGACTGCATTTATGTTATTCGCATGTGAATAATGCTGTATAATAGACTGTATTTATATTATTCACATGTGAATAATGCTGTATAATAGACTGCATTTATGTTATTCACATGTGAATAATGCTGTATTATAAACTGTATGTATACTCATCACATGTGAATAATGCTGTATAATAGACCGTATTTATGTTATTCCCATGTGAATAATGCTGTATAATAGACTGTATTTATATTATTCACATGTGAATAATGCTGTATAATAGACTGTATTTATATTACTCACATGTGAATAATGTTGTATAAGACAGTATTTATGTTATTCACATGTGAATAATGCTGTATAATAGACTGTATTTATATTATTCACATGTGAATAATGTTGTATAATAGACTGTATTTATATTATTCACATGTGTATAATGCTGTATAAAAGACTGTATTTATATTATTCACATGTGAATAATGTTGTATAATAGACTGTATTTATATTATTCACATGTGAATAATGCTGTATAAAAGACTGTATTTATAATATTCACATGTGAATAATGCTGTATACTAGACTGTATTTATATTATTCACATGTGAATAATGCTGTATAATAGACCATTTAATGATGCTGTATAAAGACTGTATTTATATTATTCACATGTGAATAATGGTGTGTAATAGACTGTATTTATATTATTCACATGTGAATAATATAAATACAGATCCCAAATACAGATCAGCAGGTACCAGAAGGTAAGAAACGTTGTTTTGTGCATAATATTGTGAAATAAAACGCCAGATAATGTGTCTGACAGTAGTTGCCATTTTGCCCTCCTCATTGTTGTTGTGTTGTTGTTTACTGCCATCATATTGCAGTCTACATGTATCTCTTATGTATGACTGCCATCTACTGGTCACACTTATCATTACACCATGTACCAAATAAAATAGCTTCGAGGTCGGTAAGCACAACCATAATTATTCCCTACATTAGGCGCACCGGGTTATAAGGCACACTGTGGATTTTTGAGAAAATAAAGAGTTTTGAGTGCGCTTTATAGTCGGAAAAATAGGGTACTTTAGTCAAAAAGAGCAAACTGCTAATTTGTGTTGAGAACACTTCCTAAATGTCATCTCATTCGCTTTAACTGCTGAGTCTTTAAGCCACCTTCTCTTCTAACCTCAACTTACTCGCTGAAAACAGCTAAAACGCGCCATTCTGCCAGTAAAAAAAATAAACATTGATTAGCCAGCAAGGCCGAGGGCAAATTCCAGTAAATGTCTGCTCCCTCTCATTATTGCCTTTGTTAACTCTTTTTCAACAACTTCAAAGTTGGACAACCACCAGAAGAAGGCGTGGTGTCCGCCTCCTGACTGTCCGAGTACAGTCCATGCTGAGCGGGTCGGATGTGGAAACCTCGTCAATGTGTAGTCAAGTGCAAGGTGTCGAAAAGATTACACTTGGTACAAAATGTGGCTGCTAGACTTTTGACAGAAACAAGAAAGTTTGATCATTTTACGCCTATACTGTATATACCTTTATATATATATATATATATATATATATATATATATATATATATATATATATATATATATATATATATATATATATATACTGTATACACCTTTATATACATATATACCTATATATATATACCTATACTGTATACACCTTTATATACATATATACCTATATATATATATATATACCTATACTAGCTCACCTGCACTGGCTTCCTGTGCACTTAAAATGTGATTTTAAGGTTTTACTACTTACGAAAAAAATGTTAGATCTACTATGGACTAAACTCTCTCACTATTATGTTAGATCCACTATGGACTGGACTCTCACACTATGATGTTAGATCCACTATGGACTGGACTCTTACACTATTATGTTAGATCCACTATGGACTGGACTCTCACACTATTATGTTAGATCCACTATGGACTGGACTCTCACACTATGATGTTAGATCCACTATGGACTGGACTCTTACACTATTATGTTAGATCCACTATGGACTGGACTCTCACAATATTATGTTAGATCCACTATGGACTGGACTCTCACACTATTATGTTAGATCCACTATGGACTGGACTCTCACTATTATGTTAGATCCACTATGGACTGGACTCTCACTATTATGTTAGATCCACTATGGACTGGACTCTCATACTATTATGTTAGATCCACTATGGACTGGACTCTCACTATTATGTTAGATCCACTATGGACTGGACTCTCACACTATTATGTTAGATCCACTATGGACTGGACTCTCACTTTGTTAGATCCACTATGGACTGGACTCTCCCACTATTATGTTAGATCCACTATGGACTGGACTCTCACAATATTATGTTAGATCCACTATGGACTGGACTCTCACACTATTATGTTAGATCCACTATGGACTGGACTCTCACTATTATGTTAGATCCACTATGGACTGGACTCTCACTATTATGTTAGATCCACTATGGACTGGACTCTCATACTATTATGTTAGATCCACTATGGACTGGACTCTCACTATTATGTTAGATCCACTATGGACTGGACTCTCACACTATTATGTTAGATCCACTATGGACTGGACTCTCACTTTGTTAGATCCACTATGGACTGGACTCTCCCACTATTATGTTAGATCCACTATGGACTGGACTCTCACAATATTATGTTAGATCCACTATGGACTGGACTCTCACAATATTATGTTAGATCCACTATGGACTAAACTCTCTCACTATTATGTTAGATCCACTATGGACTGGACTCTCACTATTATGTTAGATCCACTATGGACTGGACTCTCACACTTTTATGTTATATCCACTATGGACTGGACTCTCTCACTATTATGTTAGATCCACTATGGACTGGACTCTCACAATATTATGTTAGATCCACTATGGACTGGACTCTCACACTATTATGTTAGATCCACTATGGACTGGACTCTCACACTATTATGTTAGATCCACTATGGACTGGACTCTCACACTATTATGTTAGATCCACTATGGACTGGACTCTCACTATTATGTTAGATCCACTATGGACTGGACTCTCACATATGTTAGATCCACTATGGACTGGACTCTCACTATTATGTTCGATCCACTATGGACTGGACTCTCACTATTATGTTAGATCCACTATGGACTGGACTCTCACTATTATGTTAGATCCACTATGGACTGGACTCTCACTATTATATTAGATCCACTATGGACTGGACTCTCACTATTATGTTAGATCCACTATGGACTGGACTTTCACAATATTATGCTAGACCTACTCGGCGTCCATTGCATCCGGTCTCCCCTAGAGGGGGGGGGGGGGGGGGGGTCACCCACATCTGCGGTCCTCTCCAAGGTTTCTCATAGTCATTCACATTGACATCCCACTGGGTTGTGAGTTTTTCCTTGCCCTTATGTGGGATCTGAACCGAGGATGTCGTTGTGGCTTGTGCAGCCCTTTGAGACACTTGTGATTTAGGGCTATATAAATAAACATTGATTGATTGATTGATTGATTCACCCCGCACGTTCCTGACCAGGGACTACATCGATAAGACCAAGGTGCGTCCTCAGACCGTTATGTCGCTCTGAACGTCCCCCACGGACGAGGACGTGAAGCTCCATTCTGCCGAGAGGTCACCTTTTTTTTTTTTTTACGAGCCAGGAGGCGTGACCTTTCCCTCCGGGGCTAATTAGTGGACTTAGGGTTGTCGGCTCTCTTCAGAACAGTCCGGATGGTTCCGGATGGTTCCGGATGGTTCCGGATGGTTCTTTTCCTCTTTGACGTCCACAGTTTCCAATAACAATTTGAAATGTGGACTCGTCAGACCACAGAACACTTTCCCACTTTGTATCAGTCCATCTTAGATGAGCTCGGGCCCAGCGAAGCCGGCGGCGTTTCTGGGTGTTGTTGATAAATGGCTTTTGCTTTGCATAGTAGAGTTTTAACTTGCACTTACAGATGTAGCGACAAACTGTAGTTACTGACAGTTTTTTTCTGAAGTGTTCCTGAGCCCATACCTGATGCTATGGGGGTGTAGAAATGCCCAAGGCATGGGTAACTTACACCACTAATCCTGAAAGGTACATACAGGTCTTTGGAGCAATATATGTGGCCATCCAAGCAACGTTACCATATGCTTATTTCAGCAAGACAATGCCAAGCCACGTGTTACAACAGCGTGGCTTCGTAGTAAAAGAGTGCGGGTACTAGACTGGCCTGCCTGTAGTCCAGACCTGTGAAGGTATGGGGGTGTATTAGTGCCCACGACATGGGTAAGTTACACATCTGTAAAGGCTCCATTAATGCTGAAAGGTACATACAGGTTTTGGAGCAGCATATGTTGCCATCCAAGCAACGTTATCATGAACGCCCCTGCTTATTTCAGCAAGACGATGCCAAGCCTCGTGTTAAAACAACGTGGCTTCATAGTTAAAGTTAAGTAAAGTTAAAGTACAAATGATTGTCACAATACGAGGTGTGGCGAAATGATTCTCTGCATTCGACCCATCACCCTTGATCACCCCCTGGGAGGTGAGGGGAGCAGTGAGCAGCAGCGGTGGCCGCGCCCGGGAATCATTTTTGGTGATTCTTAACCCCCAATTCCAAGCCTTGATGCTGAGTGCCAAGCAGGGAGGTAATGGCTCCCATTTTTATAGTCTTTGGTATGACTGGGCCGGGGTTTGAACTCACAACCTACCCATCTCAGGGCGGACACTCCAACCACTAGGCCACTGAGCAGGTAGGTAGTAAAAGAGTGCGGGTACTAGACTGGCCTGCCTGTAGTCCAGGCCTGTGATGGTATGGGGGGTGTATTAGTGCACACGGCATGGGTAACTTACACATCTGTGAAGGCACCATTAGGTACTTTTGTAGTTACAAATAGAACTAGCACACATTTTCAATACACGTTCTACAAATGTGCACAATTTAGTTAAGATTGAGTTTTTGTACTTTTTTTCATTGATATCTGTCAACCGAAATACTAACCTCCCATCCCTTTTACTTTAAAAATAGCATTTTTTAAACGTATTGTTGCTATAACAATCTACAAGGTTAATATAGGTTGCTTCTCTTTCTTGCCCTCCATGTTTCTGCTTTCTTTTGTATCTCTTGTTATCATTACGTATATGTGTACAGCTCCACTAATGGACATTGGAGTGTTACTTTCAAAGGCAAAATTAAAGTATTGCTAGAAACATCATTTTATATGGGACTTTATTGTATTATATGTATAGTACATGTTCCAAAAAGAAAAAAAGCATAAAACACCAGCAGAATTAGAGATATTACAAGTCAAAGTGATGAAGCTTAGTGTTACGCTCATGACTTGGTGTAACTAAACATTACCCTATAAGATGAAGGCAATTGCATTTTATTGATATTTGAAATGTATTCAATGTTCATAAATGAATATTTAAATATACTAAATGTAAAAAAGGGAATACATATTCAAAATAAGATCATTAAATGAAATCTAGTTTGGTTACGCCATCATGAGCGCAACACGAGGTTGTAAAAGTTTCAACCACAATTCTAAATAAGATGTCAAAAGCAAGCTGAAATCAAATACACACACCTTAAAGATTGATCAATACCTATTTTAATTTAGTAATACATAAATATGATGATTATTCAAAATATAAAAGAAATATACCGGAACAGAACAGAACGCTCATGATGGTTACACCAAAAAGTAACGCTATGAATCGCGTTTTTCTGACAAGAAGGGGACTTTGGGGTGTTGTGTTTTCCCGGAATGCAAAGGAAAGTTGGCGCGGGCAAGGCGTGAAAGCGAGGACATGTTTATTTTTACGCTAACAAAAAGAACAAACGAAAACCGCGCACAAGGCGGAAGTACAAAAATCGGGCTAATGAAACAAAAGCTTGCACAAAGGCAAAAACTAAAAACATGAAATAAACAACACTTACTGCGGCATGAAAAAACGTGCAGGGAACGACGGCTTGGAACGAAAGGTAGCAGAGGTAGTAAGGATAATGTCACCAGGACGATCAACAGAAAAAGACAGGCTTAAACAACAGTGACATGATTAGTGACAGGTGCGCGAGTGCAAAAACGTGAGACAGGTGCGTGACATGAGGACAGGTGAAAACTAATGGGTTGTCGTGGAAACAAAACAAACAAGAGTGCACAAAGGGTCCGAAAACCAAACCGAACATAACCAAAACAAAACATGATCACACAGACATGACATTTTCCAAGTTTGTGGGGCATTTTTATGCTATTTCCAAGCATCTCCTTTTTTATTATCGTTGATTTTAAATGGTCAAACTAATGCATATTATATATGTAAACCAAAAAAAGGTCATATTTATTTTGATTGTTGCATTTTGAAGTACATTTGTGCAGGTGAGTGCGCATGTACTCATTACCAGAGCTGTACACACATATGTATTATTGCATTTGAACAACTGTATTGTTGTTAATAGAGGTCTAGTATTGGTATTATTCATTATCAATAGTGATATTTCTATTGGTATATGTATCGCTCCATTTGTAGTGTAATAATGCTCATTGTCATTTCTGTATTATTATTTATTTCGCTAACTGCTTCTTTGCTATCACTTTTACCATCATATTTGTACATATCCTATTTGCTGATGTTGCTCTATTGTTGTTGTTGTTGTTGTGTTAGCTGTTGTTGTTTTTGTCAAGTCAAGTCAAGTCAAGCAACTTTTAAATTGAACCAAAGTGCTTTACAGCAGTGGTCCCCAACCACCGGGCCGCGCAAGAAATTAAAAAAAAAAAAAAAAATTTTTTTTTTTTTTTTTTTTTTTTTGATTAAATCAACATAAAAACACTATATGTACATATTGTGTATGTGTATGTCAATATAGATCAATACAGTCTGCAGGTATACAGTCCGTAAGCACACATGATTGTATTTCTTTATGAAAAAAAAAAAAAAAAAAAAACCCGCCAACCCTCCACCCCCGGTCCGTGGGACAAATTTTCAAGCGTTGACTGGTCCCCAGCTACAAAAAGGTTGGGGACCACTGCTTTACAGGTTAAAAAAAAAAAAAAAAAAAAAAAAAAAAAAAAAAAATCCCCCTCTTGTCCCCACAATTCCCCCGTTTCTTCCTTTTTTTCCTCTCTTTTTTATCCCCTCCTGCTACTGCCCGGCTGCAACAAATGATACTATAAATACATTTAATAAATTAAAACACAAACAAGGCAACAAGAGAAGTATCCCACACTTCTACATCAACTATATGATTTGCCTGAGAAGCTGGACAGGACAAAAAAGTAAATAAATAAAATAAAATAAAATAAAATAGTATTTTTCATGGCACAAGCCGTGTCATGTCCATCATTATTGCTGCAGTACTCTACCCTTAAATGTACTCTACCCTCTGTGCACAAAACCCCGCCTGGTGATGATGATGATGATGATGATGATGACATGCATCTGCAGTGGAAACCAAAACATGTAAGTAATCCGCTTGAACACCACTCGGATGATGTCATTAATATGAACATGCAATGGGGGTGCGGAGAAACCACTCCTGTATCATCATCGCCATCATCAACTAAAGATGATGAAAACAAAAATCCCGTTTAAACTGCTGCTTTTATTGGGGCTGTACAATTGGAACATGTCATGGCGAAATGACTGCGGCGGTAAAAAAAAAAAAGAAAAAAAAAAAAGATTTAAGTCCTAGGTCACTTTTTATGAGCTGAAAAAATATATGGTATCTCGGGGTTTGCTGGAAATGACCAATAAAACAAGTGTGGAGTGTAAGTGATAATGTGTGTGTGTGTGTGTGAGAGACAAAGATAGCCATATGTAAATCTTGCATTAGCTAATCAAAAAGTTGCCTCTGGTAGCAAAGCAAGCACTGTGTGTGTGTGTGTGTGTGTGTGTGTGTGTGTGTGTGTGTGTGTGTGTGTGTGTGTGTGTGTGTGTGTGTGTGTGTGTGTGTGTGTGTGTGTGTGCACGTTTGTATAGTACAGAGTCACCTCTGCTACATAGATAGTCCAATCCAACCCCTTTTAATTATGTGAGCGAGTGAATATGGCGAAAGGTAAATTGCTCTGTCAAGCTGGGGAATGGGCTTTTTTATGTTTGAGCCCTCGTCACTTGGCATTTCTATTATTCAATGTGGAGAGAGGCCCGGCGGAATGGAGGAGGAGGAGGAGGACGAGGAGGAGGAGGAGGAGGAGGAGGAAAGGATGGGGGTGGGGGTGGGGGGGGAGAAGAAAAAAAGATACAGCGCTTCCGAAAGTGCACATTGACAAATGTTTGTGATGTCACATCTCCGCAATGAGGAATGATGAGATAATGTGGAACAGAAGATAGATGGCCTGGGCGGGGATGAAAGAAAAGGAAAATAAGGAAAATGCTCTAATAAACACACTAAAAACCTGAATATAATAACACGTTTATATTTTATTTCATTTATATATTTGTATTATATCTGTTTTTATTCATGTTTACAGTATAATCAGATTTGTATACTTTTGTTTTATATATGTATACATGTATACATACACACATTAAAATATCTAATCCCGATTAATCGCATTTTGTTCATAGTTAACTCAAAATTAATCGCGATATTGCTAATAAATATGACTTTTCATCATTAATAAGTGTTCCCTAGACAGACCATTTTCGACTTTTTAATACCACGACTGGACAATTAGTTTGCTTATATGCTTTTTTTTTTTTCAACAAAAAGGACATAAACACGCTTTTAATGAGGATAAAAAAATTTAAAAAATACCTGCAGTCCTTTTTGTAGAAATGTCAAATTCATATTCCTGCTGTAGGAGCACTTGCGTTCAGAGAAGGAGCTACACCATGTTTAAATATCAGTTTCACGCATTAATAACACAACATGTTGATTGTTACGATCGAGGAATGACGACATAATGTGGAACAGAAGATAGATGGCCTGGGCGGGGATGAAAGAAAAGGAAAATAAGGAAAATGCTCTAATAAACTCACTAAAAACCTGAATATAATAAGTTTATATTTTATTTCATTTATATATTTGTATTATATCTGTTTTTATTCATGTTTAGAGTATAATCAGATTTGTATACTTTTGTTTTATATATGTGTACATTTATACATACACACATTAAAATATTGAATGTCCCCTTTTGACTTCCTGTCTACCGTCTTTCATTTCTGCTGAGCTTTTATGTCATCTTACTAAAACAGTCACAGTAGCAATCTACATGTTATGTTATTCGTGCACCTTAGCTGTAATCTAAACACGGAAGTGAAGCTCCTTCTACCTTTCTGAATGCAATTAAAGCAGCAGACAGCTCTGGGCGAAAAATAGTCTCTTCTTGTCGAGAGAACGACTTGGACCTGGTCTTTCTATAATGTGCCTTTTTCTTTGTCCATTTCTGCTCACTATTTTCCCGCTTGTGGCTCATTGGCAAATTTTCCCGTGTTATGGAACGGCCCGAGGGTCAAAAAAGGACACACACGCGTTAATCGCCCGTCAAAAAATGAACCCCGCTAAAGGAATTGATAGATAACGCATTGGCTTTGACAGTTACAGAATAACTCATTCAATGAATCCCCAAAAATCATTGCATTAATTGTGTATATATGTATTTACGCATATTAATCACAAAATATATTGTGTTTTTATTACATACATACATACATATATATATATATATATATATATATATATATATATATATATATATATATATATATATATATATATATATATATATATATATATATATATATATATATATATATATATATATATATAAATAACGATAATGACTTTATTTAAAAAGGTGTCCTGGAATACATTTCCACTTATTAATAATAATTAATAAGAAAGTTACTATAGTTTGGAATCCTAACAGCTAAACGTGAAAAATGTATTCAAGGTTAAGGACAATTGATCGTACATTCAACAAGATAATTTATTTTCAATTCTTGAATTTTATTTCTAATTAATTATATTATTTGGATTATTCACAATTAATCAAAGGTTATTACTTGTATGCATAGTTTAAATTAAATTTCAAAAAAGTGTCAGTAACCATCCACGGTTCAGGTAATAAAAACACAATACAGTTTGTGATTAATGTGCGTATTTGATATTTTTACATCATATCAATAAATCACACACACAGAACAAGCACACATGTCCATCAAAAGCACTGCAATATATATATATATATATATATATATATATATATATATATATATATATATATATATATATATATATATATATAAATGTATAAAAATTGCAGTGCTTACTTGTAAATAAAGCATACATCTCTATCTGTACCTCTGATGTATTATTGATATATCAAAAGCACCTTATATATATATATATATATATATATATATATATATATATATATATATATTTTTTTTTTTTTAATTTTTTTATTTTTTATTTTTTATTTTATTTTTTATTTATTTTTTTTAATTTTATTATTATTTTTTTTTATTTATTTTTTTAAATTTTTTTTTAAAAATGTATTCATTTATTTTATTTTTTAATTTTTTTATTTGTTTTTTTAATATATTTTTTTATTTATTTTATTTATTTATTGCAGTGCTTTTGATGGACATGCGTGCTTGTTCTGTGTGTGTGATGTATTGATATGATGTGCAAATATCAAATACTGTGCTTACTAGCAAATAAAGCATAAATCTCCATCTGTACCTCTGATATTGATATTCTGGCTCAGCTACTATTTATTTGATCGCAGACCAGATAAAAATGAAAGCAGTATAAATGATGGTAATCTATATTTTTATACAACCAAATATGCTCCTCTAAAAGACATGAAGAGCAAAAGTCACACTAGTTTAATAAAGTAGCTCCGCTTTTTTTCCAGGCATTTCAGATCAAACTAAAACATTGCAAGCTTAAGCTGCTTATAGAAGACAAACAAACTGAGCTGAGGTCCCCACAAATGAGGCCTGTTTGAAAACAGACCTCATTTTCTAAAGTCAATCTGACCAGATACGATAAAAAAAAAACACAAACAAGTATTTATTTATTCCATTTTTGATTTTTTTTTTTTTAATAGATTAAGAATTGTTACAAATAAGAATCACGATTGATTTGAAAATGTATTGTTTTGACAGCCCTAATGTGTATATTTAAATATATCAAATGCATAAATATTTTTTGATTAAAAATGTTGATTAAAACATTTAATTGATAAAAAAAAAAAAAGTATATATATATTCATATGACTACTGTGTAACCTCGATTTACAAACCCCTCTTTTGTGAAATGTCCCATTTACAAACTTTTAGGTCGAGCCAAATACGCCTTTCAGCGCGAACCGTGTGTCTGTGTACGAACGATTCATTCATTCATTCAATTATTCATTCATTTTTTGTGCAGGGTTTTTGGAAAGGCGAAGCCCAACAGGTCACTTGCTACGCAGTGCACTCCAGGGCCGGCCCGTGGCATAGGCCGTATAGGCAAATGCTGAGGGCGCCGTCCATCAGGGGGCGCCACGCCAGTGCCACAAATGTTGGAGAGAAGAAAAAAAAGAAAGAAAAAGTTGGTACTATTATTTCTAAATACAAAAAATAATCCCACGTTAATAAAAATGCAAAGTAAAGCCTATTTAATAGAAATATTATTTGTTACAACATTACGCCCCCCCTCCCCCCACACGGTGCGCCCCCTCCCTTCCCGTATCATTCATGACTCTTTTTGGACGTCACCACATCAAAAAATCAACACAAGATGTCAAAACGGCCAAAACTGTCAGGTGCCCAGGAAAGAAAAAAGAGAAAAGAGGAGGAGAAACGAGAAAAAGACAGAGGTAGCAGGTAGGTAACGTTAGCCTACATGAAATTATTTGTCTGTTACAGAATGTGATAGTAACCTGGCTTTTTAGCATTAAGCTAATGTTACATGATTCGGCAATTGCTAATCAATAAATAGCTAGTTCTGTTTTAACGTCGGGTTAATATTGTGGAGGGGGCTAAATTGTTATGGAAAATAATAATGTAACGTTAGGTAATTACAGTACTCCCACCTTACATTCCTCAGGGACATTTGTATTAGATCTTTTAAGCAGGTGTTTTCTGTTTACATTGTTATTGCCTTCTGGTTAGCTAATGTTTGCCCTGCAGGTAATAGTCACTTTTCCACCCCTTTATATATTAGGTATAGTTGTAAGCCTAGTTGTTAAAGTGCACATCATTAATGTTAATTAAGCAATATCACATGAGAGGGAATGCTGTTTTTTAATTTGAGCACTGCTGTGATTCGGTTGAAAATAATCATAACATAACATTCTCATATAATATGTTCATTTGCTTTCTTTAAGTAAAAAAAAAAGGTCAAAGACAAAGCTATTCGGTTTCTTGTGAGTATATACACTTCACTGCCGATGTGGGGGGGCGCCACCTAAGATCTTGCCTAGGGCGCCAGATTGGTTAGGGCCAGGCCTGGTGCACTCCTCCTCACTTCTCAGCGCCTTTTCTGTGATTTGTCGCCTTTTGACAAGTGATGGCTGTTGCGCTAATTTAATACAAGTCCCAAAAGGACAACAGACCAGCGTAGGAGGAAATCGCGGAGGAGTTAAAAAAAATAAAAAATAAAAAAAGACTAATTGCGAGGAATACATTAATGGCGCTTGCAAGTATGGAAGAATTCATACCACAGCGAGTTTTAATTGTGATGAGAACGGGCTTTTCTGAAAAATATGCCAAAGCAGACTTATTTTACAGCAGAGGAGAAGACTACCTCTTGTTCAGCGACACCTTCTTTCTCTTAAAGGCCTACTGAAATGAATTGTTTTTATTTAAACGGGGATAGCAGATCCATTCTATGTCATACTTGATCATTTCGCGATATTGCCATATTTTTGCTGAAAGGAATTAGTAGAGAACATTGACGATAAAGTTCGCAACTTTTGGTCGCTGATAAAAAAAGCCTTGCCTGTACCGGCATGTCCAGTTAGAACAATGCATGCAAAAAAGGCCAAAAAACAAAACCACACCATACATGATAGTGATTCCATATAATACCTACCAACTGTATGCATGAACATTTTAATCAATCAATCAATGTTTATTTATATAGCCCTAAATCACAAGTGTCTCAAAGGGCTGCACAAGCCACACCGACATCCTCGGTTCAGAGCCCACAAAAGGGCAAAGAAAAACTCACAACCCAGTGGGATGTCAATGTGAATGACTATAAGAAACCCTGGAGAGGACCTCTGAGGGAGACCGGATGCTATGGACGTCGAGTGGGTCTAGCATAATATTGTGAAAGTCCAGTCCATAGTGGATCTAACATAATAGTGAGAGTCCAGTCCATAGTGGATCTAACATAATAGTGAGAGTCCAGTCCATAGTGGATCTAACATAATAGTGAGAGTCCAGTCCATAGTGGATCTAACATAATAGTGAGATTCCAGTCCATAGTGGATCTAACATAATAGTGAGAGTCCAGTCCATAGTGGATCTAACATAATAGTGTGAGAGTCCAGTCCATAGTGGATCTAACATAATAGTGAGAGTCCAGTTCATAGTGGATCTAACATAATAGTGAGAGTCCAGTCCATAGTGGATCTAACATAATAGTGTGAGAGTCCAGTCCATAGTGGATCTAACATAATAGTGAGAGTCCAGTCCATAGTGGATCTAACATAATAGTGAGAGTCCAGTCCATAGTGGATCTAACATAATAGTGAGAGTCCAGTTCATAGTGGATCTAACATAATAGTGAGAGTCCAGTCCATAGTGGGGCCAGCAGGAGACTATCCCGAGCTGAGACGGGTCAGCAGCGCAGAGATGTCCCAAACCGATGCACAGGCAAGCGGTCCACCCCAGGTCCCGACTCTGGACAGCCAGCACTTCATCCATGGCTACTGGATTTAATAAAGTACCATATTTTCCGGACCATAGGGCGCATCGGATTATAACGCGCACTGCCGATGAGCAGGTCTCGTCAGGTCTATTTTAATTCTATTTTCAAGATATTTTCAAGCTTATTGACTATGGAGTCACGGACATTTTCAGGACTCATGCAGATCCCAAATACAGATCAGCAGGTACCAGAATGTAAGAAAAGTTGCTTTTGCCTAATAATGGGAAACAAAACGCCAGATAACATGTCTTACCTTATACACACACCATAATAATACTGGTATGTTTAATGCGCCGACAATCCATCAAGCGGTGTGGCTTCATAGCTTACCAAAGTCCTACTAAAACATTTTGATAGATTTTTGGGCGCCGTGTGGGATGTTCTATATTTTCAATGGAACATATAAAATGTTGGTGTTGTTTAGTTGAGTCATATTGCAGTCTACACGTATCTCTTATGTGTGGCTGCCATCTACTGGTCACACTTGTCATTACACCATGTGCCAAATAAAATAGCTTCGAGGTCGGTAAGCACAACCAAAATTATTCCATACATTAGGCGCACCGGGTTTTGAGAAAATGAAAGGATTTTAAGTGCGCCTTATAGTCTGAAAAATCGGGTATAGTGTATCTTTGTAAGCGTCTCTCTAATTCTGTTCCAGCCCTGATGGACAGGCCTAATTCCCAGACTCGGACCAACGCCGTCCATTTGTATCAATTACTCTTGACTTCTTCTCCGCGCTCATCCAGACACATGGAAGTCAATTATGTCTAATCTTTGGTAAATTACACAGCGCTCACGAGGCGGTTACTGTCTACGTCTCGCTGAAGGTTATCACGGCGGTCATTAGCCTTGATGAGATAAGAGTCTTGCAGGTAAGGGAAGAGGATGGCGAGGAAGACGAGGTCATACTCACTGATTTGCTGAGCTACCGACTGATGCTTACGCTCTGATTGGCTTTGGTGCAATTAGTGCTACAGTCAGGGAAGTCACTCACTGTGGAAATGTTCACTTTTCATTTGGACTGCTTTGTGTTTTTGTTTGTTTTGAAGCATTGGTGCTAAAGTTTTGCTGTCATGTTTGGATTTGGTGTTTTTTTTTTCCCCTAATTTAGTCTTTCTTCCCGTCAAGGGCTCTTACTTTTGTCCCACTTCCTGTTTTGGTGTGTTCCGCAATGCTTTAGAGAGCTATTCTCCTCACTGCATTGTTTTTCTTCAAATTGGGACAAATATGAAGATGCTTAATTTATTCTCATATTACGGGTCATATTATTGTGGAAGGGGGGGGGGCACAGGTCCGGTGGCCATGGATGATGTGCTGGCTGTCCAGAGTCGGGACCCGGGGTGGACCGCTCGCCTGTGCATCGGTTGGGGACATCTCTGCGCTCCACTATGGACTGGACTCTCAATATTATGTTAGATCCACTATGGACTGGACTCTCACTATTATGTTAGATCCACTATGGACTGGACTCTCACACTATTATGTTAGATCCACTATGGACTGGACTCTCACACTATTATGTTAGATCCACTATGGACTGGACTCTCACTATTATGTTAGATCCACTACGGACTGGACTTTCACTATATTATGTTAGCTCCACTATGGACTGGACTCTCACACTATTATGTTAGATCCACTATGGACTGGACTCTCAGTATTATGTTAGATCCACTATGGACTGGACTCACACACTATTATGTTAGATCCACTATGGACTGGACTCTCAGTATTATGTTAGATCCACTATGGACTGGACTCTCAGTATTATGTTAGATCCACTACGGACTGGACTTTCACTATATTATGTTAGCTCCACCATGGACTGGAATCTCACACTATTATGTTAGATCCACTATGGACTGGACTCTCACAATGATGTTAGATCCACTATGGACTGTACTCTCAATATTATGTTTGATCCACTATGGACTGGACTCTCTCACTATTATGTTAGATCCACTATGGACTGGACTCTCTCACTATTATGTTAGATCCACTATGGACTGGACTCTCACACTATTATGTTAGATCCACTATGGACTGGACTCTCAGTATTATGTTAGATCCACTATGGACTGGACTCTCAGTATTATGTTAGATCCACTACGGACTGGACTTTCACTATATTATGTTAGCTCCACTATGGACTGGAATCTCACACTATTATGTTAGATCCACTATGGACTGGACTCTCACAATGATGTTAGATCCACTATGGACTGTACTCTCAATATTATGTTAGATCCACTATGGACTGGACTCTCACACTATTATGTTAGATCCACTATGGACTGGACTCTCTCACTATTATGTTAGATCCACTATGGACTGGACTCTCACTATTATGTTAGATCCACTATGGACTGGACTCTCACTAGTATGTTAGATCCACTATGGACTGGAATCTCACTATTATGTTAGATCCACTATGGACTGGACTCTCACACTATTATGTTAGATCCACTATGGACTGGACTCTCTCACTATTATGTCAGATCCACTATGGACTGGACTCTCACTATTATGTTAGATCCACTATGGACTGGACTCTCACTATTATGTTAGATCCACTATTAAAGATTAAGATTAAAGTAGCAATGATTGTCACACACACACTAGATGTGGTGAAATTTGTCCTCTGCATTTGTCCCATCCCCTTGGGGAGCAGTGGGCATGGACTGGACTCTCACTATTATGTTAGATCCACTATGGACTGGACTCTCACTATTATGTTAGATCCACTATGGACTGGACTCTCACTATTATGTTAGATCCACTATGGACTGGACTCTCACTATTATGTTAGATCCACTATGGACTGGACTCTCACACTATTATGTTAGATCCACTATGGACTGGACTCTCACTATTATGTTAGATCCACTATGGACTGGACTCTCACACTATTATGTTAGATCCACTATGGACTGGACTCTCTCACTATTATGTCAGATCCACTATGGACTGGACTCTCACTATTATGTTAGATCCACTATGGACTGGACTCTCACTATTATGTTAGATCCACTATTAAAGATTAAGATTAAAGTAGCAATGATTGTCACACACACACTAGATGTGGTGAAATTTGTCCTCTGCATTTGTCCCATCCCCTTGGGGAGCAGTGGGCATGGACTGGACTCTCACTATTATGTTAGATCCACTATGGACTGGACTCTCACTATTATGTTAGATCCACTATGGACTGGACTCTCACTATTATGTTAGATCCACTATGGACTGGACTCTCACTATTATGTTAGATCCACTATGGACTGGACTCTCACTATTATGTTAGATCCACTATGGACTGGACTCTCACTATTATGTTAGATCCACTATGGACTGGACTCTCACTATTATGTTAGATCCACTATGGACTGGACTCTCACTATTATGTTAGATCAGTGGTTCTTAACCTTGTTGGAGGTACCGGACCCCACCAGTTTCATATGTGCATTTACCGAACCCTTCTTTAGTGAAAATAAATAAATAAACATTTTTAAAATTCAAGACAAAGTTATATGTTTTTGGTAACACTTTAGTATGGGGAACATATTCTAAGTAACAAAGACTAAATGTAGAGTTTTTTGGACACTAGGGGAACATATTCGACTTATACTCCGAAAAATACGGTATGTTTATACCATATATGATTATATCAGCAGTGGGGGGGGGAAATAAACGTTACAAATTGTGCAAATTCGGCTCGTTTGGAGGAAGTATGAAGGAAAGCAAGATTGTTTTATAAATATATTATAATATATATATATATATATAATATAATATATTATAATTACACTTATTAAAATATTACACTTACACTTATTAAGCCTGTTGTTCACTATTCTTTATATATTTTAAATTGCCTTTCAAATGTCTATTCTTGGTGTTGGCTTTTATCAAATACATTTCCCCAAATAATGCGACTTATACTCCAGTGCGACTTATATATGTTTTTTTCCTTCTTTATTATGCATTTTCGGCCAGGGCGACTTATACTCCGGAGCGACTAATACTCCGAAAAATACGGTATATTATAATATAATATATAAAATATAATGTATCCGTATATATATTATATACTGTATATATATTATGTAAATATTACATATATGTTACATTGCTACTTTGGTACATTTTTAGTCTACTTTATACCTTTTGTTTTTGCCCTCTTTTTGTGCATTATCCCTTCCATCCTTATCCTTTCCATCCGTTGTAACTGAGCTACTGTGTGGAACAATTTCCCTTGAGGATCATAAAGTTTGTCTAAGTCTGTCATAACGCGGTTTTCGCAGCTTACTGCGAGGTTTGTTCTCCCAGGATGCAACCGGACGATTCCGGACAAGGCGTGCGGGTAGGAACATATTTATTAATCTTCTCAAAACTCAAAAGTACTACAAAAAAACGGAAAACAAGGCGAGGGCACAACGCGCTGATCGCACTTGGAGCTAAACTAACACTTAGCATAAACTATGACAAGGAAAACTTACTAGCTGTGGCATGAACAAAGAAAAACTTACGTATACAAGGCATGGAGTGAAACTTGGAATCAGACATGAACCGAACAATGACGCCAGGCCGACTGACTGGCAAAGGCAGGTTTAACCCTGTAAGACCCAAGTATAGAAAAACCTAAAAAAAAGTATTGACCTTTTAGATGTTGTAGGAGGCATTTGATGCAGAAATTGAAGAGTTAAAAAAAAATGGTTTATGTATGTTCTTAGAGAAATGTCGTAATATTGCAACATTGGGCTTTGATGAATTAACTACATTTTTTAGAGATGAAACTTTTAAATCAGTCAAATTTGACCAGAACACAACACAAGGGTAGAATTATACTATCCATGTATAGAGAAAATAGCTCAGGCAGTGATGTAGCGGACGGAATACAACCTGTTTGAGCCCACTGCACTAAGCCAGCATTTTTACTACCACATTCACCCAGTGTTGTATAATTGCAACAATTATATAACAAGCTCTAAATGAAAATGGATGCATCTGTTCCACAATAACTACTTATGTACATGCTCTAGACCAGGGGTCACCAACGGGGTGCCCGCGGGCACCAGGTAGCCCGTAAGGACCAGATGAGTCACCCGCTGGCCTGTTCTAAAAATAGCTCAAATAGCAGCACTTACCAGTGAGCTGCCTCTATTTTTTTAATTTTATTTATTTACTAGCAAGCTGGTCTCGCTTTGCCCGACATTTTTAATTCTAAGAGGGACAAAACTCAAATAGAATTTGAAAATCCAAGAAAATATTTTAAAGACTTGGTCTTCACTTGTTTAAATAAATTAATAATTTTTTTTACTTTGCTTCTTATAACTTTCAGAAAGACAATTTTAGAGAAAAAATACAACCTTAAAAATGATTTTAGGATTTTTAAACACATATACCTTTTGACCTTTTAAATGCCTTCCTCTTCTTTCCTGACAATTTAAATCAATGTTCAAGTAAATGTATTGTTTTTATTGTAAAGAATAATAAATACATTTTAATTTAATTCTTCATTTTAGCTTCTGTTTTTTCGAAGAAGAATATTTGTGAAATATTTCTTCAAACTTATGATTAAAATTCAAAAAAAATATTCTGGCAAATATAGAAAATCTGTAGAATCCAATTTAAATCTTATTTCAAAGTATTTTGAATTTCTTTTAAAATTTTTGTTCTAGAAAATCTAGAAGAAACAATGATTTGTCTTTGTTAGAAACATAGCTTGGTCCAATTTGTTATATATTCTAACAAAGTGCAGATTGGATTTTAACCTATTTAAAACATGTCATCAAAATCCTAAAATTAATCTTAATCAGGAAAAATTACTAATGACGTTCCATAAATTCTTTTTTTAATTTTTTCAAAAAGATTCGAATTAGCTAGTTTTTCTCTCCTTTTTTTCGGTTGAATTTTGAATTTTAAAGAGTCGAAATTGAAGATAAACTATGTTTCAAAATTTAATTGTCATTTTTTTTCGTGTTTTCTCCTCTTTTAAACCGTTCAATTAAGTGCAAATATCATTAATTATTAATAATAACATAGAGTTAAAGGTGATTTGAGCAAATTGGCTATTTCTGGCAATTTATTGAAGTGTGTATCAAACTGGTAGCCCTTTGCATTAATCACTACCCAAGAAGTAGCTCTTGGTTTCAAAAAGGTTGGTGACCCCTGCTCTAGACATTGTATAACAACCAAAAAAAATATAAAATACATTTTACTTACTTGAATCTGATGAATTCAGTCCAATGAAACAAATAAATGTTGTTCGAAGGAAACCTTGAGAGGTTGTGTGAGTTCATTGCCAGAAGGCATGACTTATAAACAAATGTACAATCTAATAGCCTTGTGAGACTGAACAATAGGACACAATGACTATGTAAATGTGGTAACAAAAAAAAGGATGGTTAAAGGTAACGTTGTAATTTTAAGACAAAGGGTGTTACAGGGTTAAATAGTGTCTCTTGATTAGAGCCAGGCGAGCGTCCCGAACACCAGCGGCGGGTGAAAATTCATACGCAACCATGGCAACCAAAACAAACGAGTGCACAAAAAACAGGAAGTATGAAGTTACCGTAATTTCCGGACTATAATCCGCTACTTTTCCCCCTCGTTCTGGTCCCTGCGGCTTATACAAGGGTGCGGCTTATATACGGCCTGTTCTTCTCCGACACCGACGAAGAGGATTTCGGTGGTTTTAGTACGCAGGAGGAAGACGACGACACAATGATTAAAGACTGACTTTTCATATACCGGTAGGCTGGTTGTTTTGATAACGTACAGGCGAGCACTTTGTATTACTTTGCAGCGTTGTATTATTTGTACTCTGCACGAATGCTGCTCGCCATGTGAAAGATGTGAAAGTTTGATTGAATGATTGAAAGATTTATTGTTAACAAACAGTCATCTCTGTCCCGACAATCCCTTCCGTGGTAGCAGGAACCCCTATATACTACGGTAATTACACATCAAAACCCTGCGGCTTATAGTCAGGTGCGGCTTATATATGGAGAAATCTGTATTTTCCCCTAAATTTAGCTGGTGCGGCTTATAGTCAGGTGCGGCTTATAGTCCGGAAATTACGGTAATCTAACAGAACATAACGAAAACATGATCCGGACTATGGATCATGACAAAGTCCGAGTCTAAATATCCCCGCCATGCCTCCACGGTTTGATTTCAAACTTTCAGGACTTATGCAGACCCCAAAATACACAAAAAGAGGCACCAGTAGGTAAAACCAAGTCCCCTTTAAAGCAGTATTGGGAACACGCTGCAGACGGCACCTTTAATAAGCACTTTTATGTGCTGTTGGGAAGGTGGTACTGGCAGGAAAATCCAATTTAAAATATCAATATGCTCCAGTGACTTTATGCAGAAAAGTGCTTATTTTGCAGGAATATGCCGGCATTGTTTGTGCGTAATTAGCTACACTGGGCGAGGTTGTTTTGTTTTTTGATACACATTCTTCACAATATGTTAGGACTTCTCTCTCTCCCCATGCTGAAAGTGTGTGTGTATGCCTCACGTGCACACCTCACCTGTTTATCGCTGAGGGTGTACAGGTGCTGGTGGTCGGGGCTGAAGAGCAGGTCTTTCAGGACGGGGCTGCCGTCGCTCACCAGGACATTTTCATAGAGCAGAGCAGGCTGGCTGCTGGAGGTGACCAGAACCTGCGGGAGGAACAAACCATCAATATGGCCATTAAGTTAAGGCTGAACAATCGCAATCGTTTGCTTGGGTAATGATGACGTGACAAAATACACCTGAAAGTGGAACAAAACATTACTATACAGTTTTTGCATCATTCTACGGAGCCCCTAAAGCAGGGGTCACCAACCTTTTTGAAAGCAAGAGCTACTTCTTGGGTAGTGATTAATACGAAGGGCTACCAGTTTGATACACACTTCAATAAATTGCCAGAAATAGCCAATTTTGCTCAATTTACCTTTAACTCTATGTTATTATTAATAATTAATGATATTTACACTTAATTGAACGGTTTAAAAGAGGAGAAAACACGAAAAAAATGACAATTAAATTTTGAAACATAGTTTATCTTCAATTTCGACTATAAAATTCAAGATTCAACCGAAAAAAAGAAGAGAAAAACTAGCTAATTCGAATCTTTTTGAAAAAATTAAAAAAATTATTTATGGAACATCATTAGTAATTTTTCCTGATTAAGATTAATTTTAGAATTTTGATGACATGTTTTAAATGGGTTAAAATCCAATTTGCACTTTGTTAGAATATATAACAAATTGGACCAAGCTATATTTCTAACAAAGACAAATCATTATTTCTTCTACATTTTCCAGAACAAAAATTTTAAAAGAAATTCAAAAGACTTTGAAATAAGATTTAAATTTGATTCTACTGATTTTCTAGATTTGCCAGAATATTTTTTTTGAATTTTAATCATAACAAGTTTGAAGAAATATTTCACAAATATTCTTCGTCGAAAAAACAGAAGCTAAAATGAAGAATTAAATCAAAATGTATTTATTATTCTTTACAATAAAAAAATAAATTTGCTTGAACATTGATTTAAATTGTCAGGAAAGAAGAGGAAGGAATTTAAAAGGTAAAAAAGGTATATGTGTTTAAAAATCCTAAAATCATTTTTAAGGTTGTATTTTTTCTCTAAAATTGTCTTTCTGAAAGTTATAAGAAGCAAAGTAAAAAAATGTATGCATTTATTTAAACAAGTGAAGACCAAGTCTTTAAAATATTTTCTTGGATTTTCAAATTCTATTTGAGTTTTGTCTCTCTTAGAATTAAAAATGTCGAGCAAAGCGAGACCAGCTTGCTAGTAAATAAATACAATTTAAAAAATAGAGGCAGCTCACTGGTAAGTGCTGCTATTTGAGCTATTTTTAGAACAGGCCAGCGGGCTACTCATCTGGTCCTTACGGGCTACCTGGTGCCCGCGGGCACCACGTTGGTGACCCCTGCCCTAAAGGGACATGGGGGAATTTAATTTTTTAAATTTTTTTTAGACATGTATCTCATTCGCACGAGAAACTATTTATAAAGTTATATAAAAAAATAAAATAAAAAATTGTATAATATTTTTAAAAAAATTTTTTTTTTATAGACATGTATCTCGTGCGAACGAGATAGTTTCTGGTGCGCACGAGATACATGTCTAAAAAAAAATCATCCCCCCCCATGTCCCTTTTG
>NC_084737.1:530299-540299 GCF_033978785.1 Entelurus aequoreus
AGACATAATTTCATGTGTCCCGCCACATATTTTCATGTGTCCCGCCACATAATTCCACGTGTCCCGCCACATAATTCCACGTATCCCGCCACAAAATTCCACGTGTCCCGCCACATAATTTAAGTTGTCCCGCCACATAATTCCACGTATCCCGCCACATAATTCCACGTGTCCCGCCACATAATTTAATGTGTCCCGCCACATCATTACACGTGTCCTGAGACATAATTTCATGTGTCCCGCCACATATTTTCATGTGTCCCGCCACATAATTCCACGTATTCCGCCACAAAATTCCACGTGTCCCGCCATATAATTTAATGTGTCCCGCCACATAATTCCACGTGTCCCGCCACATAATTTAATGTGTCCCGCCACATAATTCCACGTATCCCGCCACATAATTCCACGTGTGTCCCGCCACATCATTCCACGTGTCCTGAGACATAATTTCATGTGTCCCGCCACATATTTTCATGTGTCCCGCCACATAATTCCACGTGTCCTGAGACATAATTTCATGTGTGCCGCCACATAATTCCACGTGTCCCGCCACATATAATTTCATCCAAACCCAGACTGGTCCATCAGATTGCCAGATGGAAAAGCGTGATTCATCAGTCCAGAGAAGGCGTCTCCACTGCTCTAGAGTCCAGTCCACACTGGTTTAAATTAGAGATGTCGATAAATGCTTTAAAATGTAATATCGGAAATTATCGATATCGGTTTCAAAGTCATCGGTATCGGTCTCAAAAAGTAAAATTTATGACTTTTTAAAACGCCGCTGTGTACACGGACGTAGGGAGAAGTACAGAGCGGCAATAAACCTTAAAGGCACTGCCTTTGCGTTCCGGCCCAGTCACATAATATATGCGGCTTTGACACACACACAAGTGAATGCAAGGCATACTTGATAAGTGAACATACTTGGTCAACAGCCATACAGGCCATACTGAGGGTGGCCGTATAAACAACTTTAACACTGTTACAAGTATGCGCCACACTGTGAATCCACACCAAACAAGAATGACAAACACATTTCGGGAGAACATCCGCACCGTAACACAACATAAACACAACACAACAAATACCGAGAATCCCTTGCAGTACTAACTCTTCCGGGACGCTACAATATACACCCCCCGCTACCACCAAACCCCGCCCACCTCAACCCCGCCCCCCCTTATCTCCCGAATTGGGAGGTGTCAAGGTTGGCAAGTATGCTCTAGTATACTCTGGACTGAAGTTCTGTGCCTTCATTGTTTTTGTAGCTGTTGTTTTGAGGCATGTTTATACAAAAGAATGCAGTTTGTGACTTCAATAATAAATATGGCAGTGCCATGTTGGCACTTTTGTTCCATAACTGGAGTTGAAGTTGTTGTCTTATTTTGGAAATCCTTGTTTTTGATTGATTGATTGAAACTTGTATTAGTAGATTGCACAGTACAGTACATAATCCGTACAATTGACCACTAAATGGCAACACCCCAATACGATTTTCAACTTGTTTAAGTCGGGGTCCACGTTAATCAATTCATGGTAAAGTTACATTGTTTAACGCAGGGGTGTCCAAACTTTTTCCACTGAGGGCCGCACACGGAAAAATTAAAGCCGGCGGGGGCCATTTTGATAGTTTTCATTTTCAAATCATAACAAAATATATGGATTTAAAAAAAAAAAAAGTTTTACCTTTAGGGCTCCCGGGGACCATAAAGGGTCTAAGTCATTAAAATGTTAAAAACAAGTCAAATTATTTTTGTATTTTTTTTATTTAACGCTTATAGTAAATCTCTACAGTATATCAACTTTAGGTTGATATAAAATAAAAAAAATAAAAAAAAGGTTTTATGCCTTTTCTGTCAAGACAACTTTGTTTTTTATAACAAAAGTGAAATATGCAGTATTTCCCCCACTGCCCAAAACATTCAGAAAGCAATGTTTGATGTGAAGTAATTAGAGCCTTAAAAACATCAATAATGCAATATTAATTCATTGTTATTTTTGAGTAATCACAGTGAAAAGTTAAATAAAATCCCATTAAATATATTTAGGATACAAAAGGTGCCCCACTCAAAGTGATACATTTTTATTAGTTTTTTTTTACTTTCAACACTTAAGTTACGAGATCAACTTCAGATATATCTGTCCATTTTACGTTTCAACTATTATTTTGTTTGTTTTATGCTCTTTTGTCAAATAAAATATTGATGTTTTTGTATGGCAACCACACAATATATGCAATATTTTCCACATAAAACATTTTAAAGTGAAATATTTGACATAATTGGAGCCTTGAATAGGTCAATAATTCATTATAACATTGTTTTATTATAACATTGCTTTTTTTTTTTTTTTTTTTTTTTTTTGAGCAATGGCAAAAAAATAAAAATAAAGATAGACAAAAGGGAAAAAAAACAGCCTGCATGGCAGCTTTGTGTCAACATTGCAACTTTTTCTAGTTAGATTTCACCTCATTCTACTTTTTTTTAATGTTTTTTTTTAATTTTTGCAATAGCATTTCCAGAACAATTAGCTGCGGGCCGCAAATGGCCGCACTTTGGACCCCCTGGTTTAATGCATCCAGCGGGGCGTCACAACAAAATTAGGCATAATAATTAGGGATGTCCGATAATGGCTTTTTGCCGATATCCGATATTCTCCAACTCTTTAATTACCGATACCGATATCAACCGATATATGCAGTCGTGGAATTAACACATTATTATGCCTAATTTGGACAACCAGGTATGGTGAAGATAAGGTACTTTTTAAAAAAATTTGCAAAATAAGATAAATAAATTAAAAACATTTTCTTGAATAAAAAAGAAAGTACAACAATATAAAAACAGTTACATAGAAACTAATAATGAATGAAAATGAGTAAAATGAACTGTTAAAGGTTAGTACTATTAGTGGAGCAGCAGCACGCACAATCATGTGTGCTTACGGACTGTATCTGTCACGACTGGGTTTATGGCGTGGTTTGTTCTCCCAGAAGGCAAAGGAAAATTGGCGCGGGCAAGGCGTGAATTTAAATACATTATTTATTTTTTAACACTAATAAACTACAAAAAAAGGAAGCAAACAAAAGGCGCACACAAAGGCGGAAATACAAACTTGACTATGAAACAAAAGACATGCACGTGGGCACAAAAACTATGAACAATAAAACAAAAACACTAACTGTGGCATAAATGAACAAAACTTACTTGGTAAAGAACTGTGACAAGACACGGAGCAGAGTGATGAAATAGTGTGAGGACGCCAGGACGAACAACAGAAACAGACAGATTTAAATAGTGACGTGATCAGTGAAAACAGGTGCGTGACTCGAAACAGGTGCGTGACAAGACAGGTGAAAACTAATGGGTGACCATGGAAACCAAACCAAACAAGGAAGTGCAACCAGGAACTAAAAAAAGAGCCCAAAACCCAAGCAAAACAAAAACATGATTAACACAGACATGACAGTATCCCTTGCAGACTGTATTGATATATATTGATATATAATGTAGGAAGCAGAATATTAATAACAGAAAGAAACAACCCTTTTGTGTGAATGAGTGTAAATGGGGGAGGGAGGTTTTTTGGGTTGGTGCACTAATTGTAAGTGTATCTTGTGTTTTTTTTGTGGATTTAATAAAAAAAAAAAAAAAAAAAAAAAAAAAACGATACTGATAATAAAAAAAACCGATGCCGATAATTTCTGATATTACATTTTAACGCATATATCGGCCGATAATATCGACAGGCCGATATTATCGGACATCTCTAATAATAATGTGTTAATTCCACGACTGTATATATCGGTATCGGTTGATATCGGAATCGGTAATTAAGAGTTGGACAATATCGGAATATCGGATATCGGCAAAAAAGCCACTATTGGACATCTCTAGTTTAAATGTAAATTAGATATTGGGTTTCACTATGTATAAGCAATTTGAGTCACTAGAGAAAAAGCGCTATATAAATATAATTCACTTTACCTCCAATTATCACCGACTTTATTCACCTTACAAGTTTGTCTCGTCTCCAGAGCTCCCAAAATGCGAAGAAGCCAAGAGGATTGTTGTGGTTCTTTGTCTGCTACATTGCCTGTGCAACTAAATATTCTGCTTCTGGTTAAGTTCACATATTAAAGCGCACTATAAAAGCGCACTATTAAAGCGCACTATTAAAGCGCACTATTAAAGCGCGGCTGGTGTGTAATGTGTCATCCGGCGAGCGACTTTATTTTCTGTTTCCTTTTCTGACGGATCTGTCGAGCATCCTATTTTTGGAGGCTGTTATCAAAGGCGAGCAAATCCAGACAGACAGACTTGGCACGAGCGCCGTGCCGCCGACTTCATTTATTTATTTAGTTATTTTGTTTAATCTGGCAGGAATACCTGCGGGAGTTTGTTTAATGCCGCCGTGGGAATCGAGCGGGAGTTCAAAGGCAAACAAAAAGTGAGGCGTGTTTAAGGCTTGGACTGGACTGCCAGTTTGTTACGAAAGTGTCATCAATTCAAAGCTGAATACTAAGTCCCGAAATAAAGTTACCGTATTTTTAGGACTATAAGGCGCACCTAAAATCCTTACATTTTCTCAAAATTTGACAGTGCGCCTGATGTGCGGCATAATTCTGGTTGTGCTTACCCACCTCGAATATATTATATTTGGTCCATCCATTTTCTATTGGGGCTCCAGTACTATGGAATGTTCTAGAGGTAACAGTTAGAGATGCTACCTCAGTAGAAGCATTTAAGTCCCATCTTAAAACTCATTTGTATACTCTGGCCTTTAAATAGACCCCCCTTTTAGACCAGTTGATCTGCCGTTTCTTTTATTTTTTGCCCCCCTCTCCCTTGTGGAAGGGGGGGCACAGGTCCGATGGCCATGGATGAAGTGCTGGCTGTCCAGAGTCGGGACCCGGGGTGGACCGCTCGCCTGTGCATCGGTTGGGGACATCTCTGTGCTGCTGACCCGTCTCCACTGGGGATGGTCTCCTGCTGGCCCCACTATGGACTGGACTCGCACTATTATGTTAGATCCACTATGGACTGGACTCTCACACTATTATTTTAGATCCACTATGGACTGGACTCTCACTGTTATGTTGAATCCACTATGGACTGGACTCTCACAATATTATCTTAGATCCACTATGGACTGGACTCTCACTATTATGTTAGATCCACTATGGACTGGACTCTCACACTATTATGTTAGATCCACTATGGACTGGACTCTCACACTATTATGTTAGATCCACTATGGACTGGACTCTCACTGTTATGTTAGATCCACTATGGACTGGACTCTCACAATATTATGTTAGATCCACTATGGACTGGACTCTCGCACTATTATGTTAGATCCACTATGGACTGGACTCTCACACTATTATGTTAGATCCACTATGGACTGGACTCTCACACTATTATATTAGATCCACTATGGACTGGACTCTCACTATTATGTTAGATTCACTATGGACTGGACTCTCACACTATTATGTTAGATCCACTATGGACTGGACTCTCACACTATTATGTTAGATCCACTATGGACTGGACTCTCACTATTATGTTAGATCCACTATGGACTGGACTCTCACACTATTATGTTAGATCCACTATGGACTGGACTCTCACTATTATGTTAGATCCACTATGGACTGGACTCTCACACTATTATGTTAGATCCACTATGGACTGGACTCTCACACTATTATATTAGATCCACTATGGACTGGACTCTCACTATTATGTTAGATTCACTATGGACTGGACTCTCACACTATTATGTTAGATCCACTATGGACTGGACTCTCACACTATTATATTAGATCCACTATGGACTGGACTCTCACTATTATGTTAGATCCACTATGGACTGGACTCTCACACTATTATGTTAGATCCACTATGAACTGGACTCTCACTATCATGTTAGATCCACTGTGGACTGGACTCTCACTATTATGTTAGATTCACTATGGACTGGACTCTCACACTATTATGTTAGATCCACTATGGACTGGACTCTCACACTATTATGTTAGATCCACTATGGACTGGACTCTCACTATTATGTTAGATCCACTGGACTCTCACACTATTATGTTAGATCCACTATGGACTGGACTCTCACTATTATGTTAGATCCACTATGGACTGGACTCTCACACTATTATGTTAGATCCACTATGGACTGGACTCTCACACTATTATATTAGATCCACTATGGACTGGACTCTCACTATTATGTTAGATTCACTATGGACTGGACTCTCACACTATTATGTTAGATCCACTATGGACTGGACTCTCACACTATTATATTAGATCCACTATGGACTGGACTCTCACTATTATGTTAGATCCACTATGGACTGGACTCTCACACTATTATGTTAGATCCACTATGAACTGGACTCTCACTATCATGTTAGATCCACTGTGGACTGGACTCTCACTATTATGTTAGATTCACTATGGACTGGACTCTCACACTATTATGTTAGATCCACTATGGACTGGACTCTCACACTATTATGTTAGATCCACTATGGACTGGACTCTCACTATTATGTTAGATCCACTATGGACTGGACTCTCACACTATTATGTTAGATCCACTATGGACTGGACTCTCACTATTATGTTAGATCCACTATGGACTGGACTCTCACACTATTATGTTAGATCCACTATGGACTGGACTCTCACACTATTATGTTAGATCCACTATGGACTGGACTCTCACACTATTATATTAGATCCACTATGGACTAGACTCTCACTATTATGTTAGATCCACTATGGACTGGACTCTCACTATTATGTTAGATCCACTATGGACTGGACTCTCACAGTATTATGTTAGATCCACTATGGACTGGACTCTCTCACTATTATGTTAGATCCACTATGGACTGGACTCTCACACTATTATGTTAGATCCACTATGGACTGGACTCTCACTATTATGTTAGATCCACTATGGACTGGACTCTCGCACTATTATGTTAGATCCACTATGGACTGGACTCACACTATTATGTTAGATCCACTATGGACTGGACTCTCACTATTATGTTAGATCCACTATGGACTGGACTTTCACAATATTATGTTAGACCCACTCGACATCCGGTCTCCCCTATAGGGGGGAGGAGTCACCACATCTGCGGTCCTCCTGACATCCCACTGGGGTGAGTTTTTCCTTGTCCTTATATGGGATCTGAACCGAGGATGTCATTGTGGCTTGTGCAGCCCTTTGAGCCGATATTATCGGCCGATAAATGCTTTAAAATGTGATACGGGAAATTATCAGTATCGGTTTAAAAAAAGTAAAATGTATGACTTTTTAAAACGCCGCTTTGTGCACGGACGTAGGAAGAAGTACAGAGCGCCAATAAACCTTAAAAGCTTCTTGTTTTTCTATATCTTCTTTTTATGGGACATTCATGCTCCTCTGTTGCCATTTCTAATATAAATTAGCGTAAAGTTCTTACTTAGATCTGTCAGTAAACTAGTTGTCAAAGCGCTAAAACATACCGGTGTAGTGAGTACAAAATTATTCACCCAAGGAACTTTAGTTATTAGAGGGTTCCGGTCGGACGGTTTTTCACGGTACGCATTGATGTTTCATTATTGAGCCAAGGATTAGAAGACGCTGTCGAAGGTGAGCCACGTAAATAAGACCGCCCACAAAACGGCGCGACCGGAAGCGACTGTCAGAAAGCGGCTTGAAGATGATCTGTAAAACATCATCTATGCAACATTTTGACCAAAGAACCACCATTACATGTTATGTAGACCACAAGGTAGTCTTTTACTTTTAGAAAAAAGACCTGACTCATCCCGTGCGCCTTATGGTCCGGATTTTCCCCAAACTCTCCACGACTAACACGTTTAGTGCAACGACAAATAAAAGCCCCTTGCATCTCTATGACCAATACATCTACTTTTACCCTGAAGGGATTTTTTTTAACTTTTAAGTAAGGACATTGTACTGCGTGGAAAACAAACTTAAAGGTGACTTCTTAACGAGTTTGGGATCTACGCTCTGACTTTGCAGTTATGAAGTATTCTCCCCCAATTTGTACCGTGCTCAGACCTCTCCATCTGCGGGTTCCCCCTGGGATGAGGTTCATTACTGATATTACAGGAGGACATTGTAACCTGCCAGAACAGTTTATTTCACACAATCCTTAGGAAATAGGAGTGAAGGGCCACCTATTGTAGAAAGTACATCGCAATAACAAAGCGAGTACACCCTTGGTAAAGTACTGGAGAGTACAGACCGTGGCAAAATACGACCCGAGGGCCACATGCGGCCCATTAAGATATTCATTCCGGCCCGCCGGACGTTCTACATACCGTATTTTCCGATTATAAGGCGCACTGCCAATGAATGGTCTATTTTTGATCTTTTTTCATATATAAGGCGCACCAGATTATGAGGCGCATTAAAGGAGTCATATTACTATGATTTGTTTCTAAAAGTAAAAGACTTCCTTGTGGTCTACATAACATGTAATGGTGGTTCTTTGGTCAAAATGTTGCATAGATGATGTTTTACACATCATCTTCAAGCCGCTTTCTGACAGTCACTTCGGGATGCGCCGTTTTGTGGGCGGTCTTATTTACGTGCCTCCACTTTGACGGTGTCTTCTCCTTGTTGTAACGGTGTAGCGTGCACGGACGGGAGCGTAAGAAGTGTCAAAAGACGGAGCTAACTAACTAATCCGTGGCTCACTAGTGCAACAACAACATCGTAAATGTGTCCCGTGAAAAAACGTCCGACCGGAACTCTCTAATAACTAAAGTTCCTTGGGTGAATAATGTAAACTCACTACACCGGTATGTTTTAGCGCTTTCATAGCGAGATACAAGTTAGAACTTTACACTACTTTATATTAGAAATGGCAACAGCCGAGCATGAATGTCCCATAACAAGAAGATAGAGAAAAAGAAAAGGGTGTCGGCACGGACAACAACCTTTTCCCGGGCGAGAACCATGGACTCTGACTTTGAGGTGCTGATTCTCACCCCAGTCGCTTCACACTAGGCTGCGAACCGATCCAGTGAGAGCTGAAGATCCTGGCCAAATGAAGCCACCAGGACCACATAATCTGCAAAAAGCAGAGAACTAATCCTGCAGCCACCAAACCGGACCCCCTCAACGCCCTGACTGCGCCTAGAAATTATGTCCATGAAAGTTCAGAACAGAATGGGTGACAAAGGGCAGCCTTGGCGGAGTCCAACCCTCACTGGAAACGTGTCCGACTTACTGCCAGGGATGCAGACCAAGCAAGGACGGGAGTGGAAGAAGTGTCTAAAGACGGAGCTAACTAACTAATCCGTGGCTCACTAGTGCAACAACAACATCGTAACTGTGTCCCGTCAAAAAACGTCCGACCGGAACTCTCTAATAACTACAGTTCCTTGGGTGAATAATGTAAACTCACTATACCGGTATGTTTTAGCGCTTTCATAGCGAGATACAAGTTAGAACTTTACACTACTTTATATTAGAAATGGCAACAGCCGAGCATGAATGTCCCATAACAAGAAGATAGAGAAAAAGAAAAGGGTGTCGGCACGGACTACAACCATGGACTCGGGCTTGGAGGTGCTGATTCTCACCCCAGTCGCTTCACACTCGGCTGCGAACCGATCCAGTGAGAGCTGAAGATCCTGGCCAGTTGTAGCCATCAGGACCACATCATCTGCAAAAAGCAGAGACCTAATCCTGCAGCCACCAAACCGGATCCCCTCAACGCCTTGACTGCACCTAGAAATTCTGTCCATGAAAGTTCAGAACAGAATGGGTGACAAAGGGCAGCCTTGGCGGAGTCCAACCCTCACTGGAAACGTGTCCGACTTACTGCCAGGGATGCAGACCAAGCAAGGACGGGAGTGGAAGAAGTGTCTAAAGACGGAGCTAACTAACTAATCCGTGGCTCACTAGTGCAACAACAACATCGTAAATGTGTCCCGTCAAA
>NC_084737.1:545299-555299 GCF_033978785.1 Entelurus aequoreus
ATTATCATAATATTGCACAAATGTTCAGTTTTCTTATAAAATTGTGACTTTTGTTGAGTTTGTTACGACTCTTTTCATAAAAATGCCAACATTTTAAGCTTTTCTTATAAAATTACGACTGATATTGAGTAAAATTTCAGTTATTATCATAATATTGCACAAATGTTCAGTTTTCTTATAAAATTGTGACTTTTGTCGAGTGAAATTACGACTCTTTTCATAAAATTGCCAAAATTGTAAGCTTTTCTTTTAAAATTACGACTGATATTGAGGAAAAATTCCAACTTTTATCATTATATTGCACAAATGTTCAGTTTTCTTATAAAATTGTGACTTTTGTCGAGTCAAATTACGACTCTTTTCATAAAATTGCCAAAATTTTAAGCCTTTCTTGTAAAATTACTACTGATATTGAGGAACAATTCCAACTTGTATCATATTATTGCACAAATGTTAAGTTTTCTTATAAAATTGCGACTTTTGTCGAGTAAAATTACGACTCTTTTCATAAAATTGCCAAAAATGTAAGCTTTTCTTGTAAAATTACGACTGATATCGAGGTAAAATTCCAACTTTATTCATAATATTGCACAAATGTTCAGTTTTCTTATAAAATTGTGACTTTTGTCGAGTAAAATTACGACTCTTTTCATAAAATTGCCAACATTTTCAATCATTTTAAGCCTTTCTTATAAAATTACGACTGATATTGAGTAAAATTTCAGTTATTATCATAATATCGCACAAATGTTCCGTTTTCTTATAAAATTGCGACTTTTGTCGAGTCAAATTACGACTCTTTTCATAAAATTGCCAACATTTTAAGCTTTTCTTGTAAAATTACGACTGATATTGAGGAAAAATTCCAACTTTTATCATTATATTGCACAAATGTTCAGTTTTCTTATAAAATTGCGACTTTTGTCGAGTCAAATTACGACTCTTTTCATAAAATTGCCAACATTTTAAGCTTTTCTTGTAAAATTACGACTGATATTGAGGAAAAATTCCAACTTTTATCATATTATTGCACAAATGTTCAGTTTTCTTATAAAATTGCGACTTTTGTCGAGTAAAATTACGACTCTTTTCATAAAATTGCCAAAATTTTAAGCCTTTCTTGTAAAATTGCGACTGATATCGAGGTAAAATTCCAACTTTTATCATAATATTGCACAAATGTTCAGTTTTCTTATAAAACTGTGACTTTTGTCGAGTCAAATTACGACTTTTCATAAAATTGCCAAAAATTTAAGCTTTTGTTGTAAAATTACAACTGATATTGAGGAAAAATTCCAACTTGTATCTTTATATTGCACAAATGTTCAGTTTTCTTATAAAATTGCGACTTTTGTCGAGTCAAATTACGACTCTTTTCATAAAATTGCCAACATTTTAAGCTTTTCTTGTAAAATTACGACTGATATTGAGGAAAAATTCCAACTTTTATCATATTATTGCACAAATGTTCAGTTTTCTTATAAAATTGCGACTTTTGTCGAGTAAAATTACGACTCTTTTCATAAAATTGCCAAAATTTTAAGCCTTTCTTGTAAAATTGCGACTGATATCGAGGTAAAATTCCAACTTTTATCATAATATTGCACAAATGTTCAGTTTTCTTATAAAACTGTGACTTTTGTCGAGTCAAATTACGACTTTTCATAAAATTGCCAAAAATTTAAGCTTTTGTTGTAAAATTACAACTGATATTGAGGAAAAATTCCAACTTGTATCTTTATATTGCACAAATGTTCAGTTTACTTATAAAATTGTGACTTTTGTTGAGTAAAATTACGACTCTTTTCATAAAATTGCCAACTTTTTAAGCTTTTCTTGTAAAATTACGACTGATATTGAGGAAAAATTCCAACTTTTATCATTATATTGCACAAATGTTCAGTTTTCTTAGAAAATTGTGACTTTTGTCGAGTCAAATTACAACTCTTTTCATAAAATTGCCAAAATTGTAAGCTTTTCTTTTAAAATTACGACTGATATGGAGGGAAAATTCCAACTTTTATCATTATATCGCACAAATGTTCAGTTTTCTTATAAAATTGTGACTTTTGTCGAGTAAAATTACGATTCTTTTCATAAAATTGCCAACATTTTAAGCTTTTCTTATAAAATTACGACTGATATTGAGTAAAATTTCGGTTATTATCATAATATTGCACAAATGTTCCGTTTTCTTATAAAATTGTGACTTTTGTTGAGTTTGTCACGACTCTTTTCATAAAGATGCCAACATTTTAAGCTTTTCTTATAAAATTACGACTGATATTGAGTAAAATTTCAGTTATTATCATAATATTGCACAAATGTTCAGTTTTCTTATAAAATTGTGACTTTTGTCGAGTGAAATTACGACTCTTTTCATAAAATTGCCAAAATTGTAAGCTTTTCTTTTAAAATTACGACTGATATTGAGGAAAAATTCCAACTTTTATCATTATATTGCACAAATGTTCAGTTTTCTTATAAAATTGTGACTTTTGTCGAGTCAAATTACGACTTTTTTCATAAAATTGCCAACATTTTAAGCTTTTCTTATAAAATTACGACTGATATTGAGTAAAATTTCGGTTATTATCATAATATTGCACAAATGTTCAGTTTTCTTATAAAATTGCGACTTTTGTCGAGTAAAATTACGACTCTTTTCATAAAATTGCCAACATTTTAAGCCTTTCTTGTAAAATTACTACTGATATTGAGGAAAAATTCCAACTTTTATCATATTATTGCACAAATGTTCAGTTTTCTTATAAAATTGTGACTTTTGTCGAGTAAAATTACGACTCTTTTCATAAAATTGCCAAAAATTGTAAGCTTTTCTTGTAAAATTACGACTGATATCGAGGTAAAATTCCAACTTTTATCATATTATTGCACAAATGTTCAGTTTTCTTATAAAATTGCGACTTTTGTCGAGTAAAATTACGACTCTTTTCATAAAATTGCCAAAAATTTAAGCTTTTCTTGTAAAATTATGACTGATATCGAGGTAAAATTCCAACTTTATTCATAATATTGCACAAATGTTCAGTTTTCTGATAAAATTGCGACTTTTGTCGAGTAAAATTACGACTCTTTTCATAAAATTGCCAACATTTTAAGCCTTTCTTATAAAATTACGACTGATATTGAGTAAAATTTCAGTTATTATCATAATATTGCACAAATGTTCAGTTTTCTTATAAAATTGCGACTTTTGTCGAGTCAAATTATGACTCTTTTCATAAAATTGCCAACATTTTAAGCTTTTCTTGTAAAATTACGACTGATATTACGACTGATATTGAGGAAAAATTCCAACTTGTATCATTATATTGCACAAATGTTCAGTTTTCTTATAAAATTGCGACTTTTGTCGAGTCAAATTACGACTCTTTTCATAAAATTGCCAAAATTTTAAGCCTTTCTTATAAAATTACGACTAATATTGAGTAAAATTTCAGTTATTATCATAATATTGCACAAATGTTCAGTTTACTTATAAAATTGCGACTTTTGTCGAGTAAAATTACGACTCTTTTCATAAAATTGCCAAAATTTTAAGCCTTTCTTGTAAAATTACGACTGATAGAGGTAAAATTCCAACTTTTATCATAATATTGCACAAATGTTCAGTTTTCTTATAAAACTGTGACTTTTGTTGAGTAAAATTACGACTCTTTTCATAAAATTGCCAAAAATTTAAGCCTTTCTTGTAAAATTACGACTGATATTGAGGAAAAATTCCAACTTGTATCATAATATTGCACAAATGTTCAGTTTTTCTTGCAAAATTTTGACTTGCGCGGAGTAAAATGACGACCTTTATTATAACACTGCCACAATTCTAAGTTTTTCTTGCGAAATTGTGACCTTTTTCTTGTGAAATTCCAACTCATTTTTCACAACAAGCTTTTTTTACATTTGCATAGTATGTATATATTATTAATGTTGTAAATACACATCTTTATATATGTAGAAAGGCTGGACCTAAAGAGGCAGGCATCATTCGGAGGTCTCAAGAAGGTAAAAAATACAACAATCTGTGTGTTTGTGTGTGTGTGTGTGTGTGTGTGTGTGTGTGTGTGTGTGTGTGTGTGTGTGTGTGTGTGTGTGTGTGTGTGTGTGTGTGTGTGTGTGTGTGTGTGTATGCGCATGTCTGACCCTGCTTGGAGGGCATCCAAAGTATCGGAGCACACCTGCTGACTACATGGTCTACAGCTACGCTACACACACACACACACACACACAAACACACACACACACACACACACACTAGCCAGACAGGTGACTTGTGGTGAAATTAATCATTGTTCTATTGCCGCACCGCCACTCTCACAACAGGAAGATGGCCTCGGGTGACACACACACACACACACACACACACACACACACACACACACACACACACACACACACACACACACACACACACACACTTTACAAGTGCAAAGAGTGACAGGCAGACAGCTGGCCGGTGACAACATGCCATTACAACGTTGTCTTCAAACAGTTAATAGTTGGCTGGGGCTCCAAAGAAGAAAGGAAGAGAAGAAGTGGATCATCTTTATGGAGGTCAAGTGTGTTGACAACTTATTTCCACAGGACTATTTATTTGTGGAGAGCTAACTCCGCCACACTAAAGGGTGAAATGTGCAAAAGGTGCGCCTCGACTCCGTCACCCGCGCTACTACTTTATGACACATACTCCATGTGGTGGCGCCGTTATTAAAACCCCAAAGTCGGGCTGACTTGAAATTTCTCACACTGCTCAACGGGCTCCACCAAAGCCCATCGTAGCTTGAGGGTGCTGAGCCGAGTCCTCAGCCCTGCGATGTGGCATTCAAGGGGAACTGCACTTTTGATGGTTTTTATTTGGAAGAAATCCTTATGTGAGACAAGAGCACATATTTCCTTGTTTTATGCATTCTAGCTCGTAAAATATGGCAAGTACGAGGTGGCTAACAATGCAGCTCATGGGAGTACACTATTCACACCATAAAGCCCTCGGAAATAAAACATTCAAAAACCGCCAACAATCGTAAAATTTACATTTACCGCTTATCCCATCCATCCATCTTCAACCGCTTATCCCATCCATCCATCTTCAACCGATTATCCGATCCATCCATCTTTGACCGCTTATCCGATCCATCCATCTCCAACCGCTTATACAATCCATCCATCTTATCCATCTCCAACCGCTTATCCGATCCTAACATCTTTGACCGCTTATCCGATCCATCCATCTCCGACCGCTTATCCGATTCATCCATCTTCAACCGCTTATCCCATCCATCCATCTTTGACCGCTTATCCGATCCATCCATCTCAGACCGCTTATCCGATTCATCCATCTTCAACCGCTTGTCCGATTCATCCATCTTTGACCGCTTATCCGATCCATCCATCTCAGACCGCTTATCCGATTCATCCATCTTCAACCGCTTATCCGATCCATCCATCTTTGACCGCTTATCCGATCCTTCCATCTCCAACCGCTTATACAACCCATCCATCTTATCCATCTCCGACCGCTTATCTGATTCATCCATCTCCAACCGCTTATCCAATCCATCCATCTGATCCATCTCCGACCGCTTATCCGATTCATCCATCTTCAACCGCTTATCCGATCCATCCATCTTTGACCGCTTATCCGATCCATCCATCTCCAACCGCTTATCCAATCCATCAATCTTATCCATCTCCGACCTCTTATCCGATCCATCTATCTCCGACCGCTTATCCGATTCATCCATCTGCAACCGCTTATCCGATCCATCCATCTCCAACCGCTTATCCGATCCTAACATCTTTGACCGCTTATCTGATCCATCCATCTCCAACCGCTTATCCAATCCATCCATCTGATCCATCTCCGACCTCTTATCCCATCCATCCATCTCCGACCTCTTATCCGATCCATCCATCGTCAACCGCTAGCTAGCGATCCACGTAATGGACAGCCCTGGTGTAGATCATCTTCCTTATATTCAGGCTCAAAAATATAACTTTCTGGATCATCATTTGTCCCAAAGTAGTATTTGTTATCTCTCAAGAAGTCTACCGTGATTAGTAGCGTTGTTGTTGCTGAAGGGAAACGCGAACGTTGTGACGTGTCTGTGAAATTAATGTGCCTGAACTACTTACTTATATAAGGCGGTATAGCTCGGTTGGTAGAGTGGCCGTGCCAGCAACTTGAGGGTTGCAGGTTCGATTTCCGCTTCCGCCATCCTAGTTACTGCCGTTGTGTCCTTGGGCAAGACACTTTACCCACCTGCTCCCAGTGCCACCCACACTGCTTTAAATGTAACTTAGTTATTGGCTTTCACTATGTAAAGCGCTTTGAGTCACTAGAGAAAAAGCACTATATAAATATAATTCACTTCACACTTCACTTAGACTTCGACAAACTTTAATGATCCACATGGGAAATTGTTCCACACAGTAGCTCAGTTACAAAGGATGGAAAGTGTAAGGATGAAAAGGATAATGCAGGTATAAAACAGACTAAAAATGTACCGTAGTAGCAATATAACATATATGTAATAATTACATAATATGTACAGTATATATACTGATATATTATATTATATGTTTATATCATATATCACACATTATGTACAGTAGAACCTGACAGCATGTCGATACTCCTCTCTTACAGTATCCCAAAGCACACGCATTCCTGTTTGTGTTACCATTAGCACTGTTAAGACTCGTCACCTCGACTTCAGGGAGCTTCCTTGATGACACCGCATGCTTACCACCTGAATCTATTCAAATGACGACACTTGGCAACCATCAGAGACCCGCGAGGATGATATAAATGGATCTCTTTATAAGCCAGGCACAGTGACAGTCATCCAAAAGTGTCCCGAGCTAGGTAAGCCCACTTTGTTTACAGTATATGCCGGGGGTATATATATATATACACCTGCAGAACAGGTTTGTAGAGATGAAAAAATAAAATAGGTATATATATATATATATTTGTATTTGTATTTTTATTTTTTATTTTTTAAATTTTATTTTTTTTAGCGAAACAGGCTTGTAGAGATGAAATAGGCTCCGTGTTTTTTACTTGACCTAACGAAAAAATAAATAAATAAATAAATACATTTTGTGTATATATATATATATATATATATATATATATATATATATATATATATATATATATATATATATATATATATATATATATATATATATATATATATATATATAATTTTTTTTTTTCTGTTAGAAAGTGCTCAATATCGGAGTAGAGCAGATTATTTGTTTCGCAGGTGTTCCTGTTCTTCAGGGGATTTCCCTGAAGAACAGGGAAACCTGCAAAACAGGCTTGTAGAGATGAAATAGTATTTTTTCTTGCTCTAACGGGGAAAAAAAAAAAAAAAATATATATATATATATATATATATATATATATATATATATATATATATATATATATATATATATATATATATATATATATATATATAGATATATATATATATATATATATATATATATATATATATATATATATATATATATATTTATTTTTATTTTAATTTTTTTTATTTATTTCTTTGGCCGAAACAGGCTTGTAGAGATGAAGTAGGCTCCGTGTTTTTTCTTGACCAAACGAAGAAAAAAATAAAAATAAATATATATATATATATATATATATATATATATATATATATATATATATATATATATATATATATATATATATATATATATATATATATATATATATATATATATATATATATATATTTATTTATTTATGTATTTTTTTTAAATTTATTTATTTTTTTTTTTTTTGTTTGTTTTGTTTTTTTGTTGTTGTTGGAAATAATATTCGTTTTGCAGGTGTCCCTGTTCTTCAGGGGATTTCGAAAAAAAAACAACATTTAATTTTAATTTCAATTTTTAATTGTATTTATTTATTTATTTTCGTTAGGTCATCAAGCATGTTTCGCAGGTTTCCCTGCTCTTCAGGGAAATCCCCTGAAGAACAGGAACACCTGCGAAACAAATAATCTGCTCTACCCCGATATTGAGCACTTTCTAACAGAAAAAAAATAATAATAATAAAAATAAAAATAAAAAAATAAATAAAAAAATAAATATATATATATATATATATATATATATATATATATATATATATATATATATATATATATATATATATATATATAATTTTAAATTTTAAATTTTTAAATTTTATATTTTTTAATTTTATTAAGAATCTTTGCAAGTAAAAATTTCAAAAAATCGATTTTTGCTGACACCCGTAATTGTTAATTGTTAAAGCTACCTACAACCGTTTGTTTCTCCCGTTCTTTCACCACCAAAATTGTCTCATCACTGTGCAGGCATTTTTATTCTATTTTCTCCAGTTTCTAATGGACTCGCAGGTTGTATCCGTTAAAGATTGAGCAGTATGCTCCTGAGGGGGACTCTTAAAAGCAGCGCGTGATTGAATCACGTGTGATTCAATCAAGTCACAAAGCAGTATATTCACTCACATCTGGAAATGGGTAGATTTGCATCTAAATCAAGTGGAACTGTCACACCTTACATGTTGAAGATTCAATTCAATTAAGTCCATCCCTCTCCTCAGCACCACGCTGAGATATAAGCAGGGGCGACTGAGCGCTAAAACAGCAGCTCCTTATTCTTCCCCGAGGCGCCTCCTGCGGTGAGCGGCCACCGTGTGTCTAATGGCATCCGCACGCCTCTGCAAAATGTCATGTAATTGCATGGAAGACGGCAGGAAAAGGTGTTGGGGGGGGGGGGGGGGGGTGTAGGCTACATGTGTGTGTGTGCATATACGGTATATAACCAGCAACTCCATCTTATATCCCCTACAGATATAATAAAAGCCAGCATATTCCTTGCTAAAAGGAGCAAAATTGAACATATCACACTTGCTACAATTTGAAGCACAACACCGCCGTGCACCTGGAATTGAATCTCCAATGCATGTACACACCTAACTCCAATGCATGTACACACCTAACTCCAATGCATGTACACACCTAACTCCAATGCATGTACACACCTAACTCCAATGCATGTACACACCTAACTCCAATGCATGTACACACCTAACTCCAATGCATGTACACACCTAACTCGTGACGTGTGGCAGCTGTCGTGTCAACAATGATGCCAACATCATCGTGGCTGGCTGTTATTTCTAACCACAATGTTCAAATATAAGACATGACGCAATCTTGGCAAATAGAAGCATATTTAAATGGCCTAACCCACCAATCATGCCTTTAAATATTAAACTCAGATAAACTTTTCAAAACAAGGAGAATATTACTATAAATACAACTTTTCAATTCCTTTAAATAGTCTTAATTTTAATGATTTTCATTTGGTACCTTTTAATCTTTTATACCCCTACTCTGTATACCTCAGAATGAAACATGTCATTCCATAAGATGATAAAATAAAGATGACAACCAAAAAAAAATGTAATATGATACATACATGCATGCATACTGTATGTAAACACATATACAGTATATATACATTTCAACATACATATGTACATAAATGTATACATATGTACATACATATATAGACATTTGTATACATATGTATATGCATACAAACACATATGTATGCATATTTATATACTTATATACACATATGTATATACATAAACACACACACACACATGTATATATACATATATGTATAAATATATATATATATATATATATATATATATATATATATATATATATATATATATATATATATATATATATATATATATATATATATATACATATATATATATATATATACATATATATATATATATATATATATATATATATATATATATATATATATATATATATATATATATATGTATATATATATATATATATATATACTTATTCATATATGTTTATATATATATATATATATATATATATATATATATATATATATATATATATATATATATATA
>NC_084737.1:556993-584493 GCF_033978785.1 Entelurus aequoreus
CACTTATGTGTAAATGTGTTTTCATGAGGTTTCCTGCAGCATCATACACTTATGTGTAAAGGTGTTTTCATGAGGTTTCCTGCAGCATCATACACTTATGTGTGTAAAGGTGTTTTCATGAGGTTTCCTGCAGCATCATACACTTATGTGTAAATGTGTTTTCATGAGGTTTCCTGCAGCATCATACACTTATGTGTAAATGTGTTTTCATGAGGATTCCTGCAGCATCATACACTTATGTGTAAATGTGTTTTCATGAGGTTTCCTGCAGCATCATACACTTATGTGTAAATGTGTTTTCATGAGGTTTTTTTTTTTATTTTTATTTATTTTTATTTTTTTTTTCATTAAGAAATACAATCATGTGTGCTTACGGACTGTATCCCTGCAGAACGTATTGATCTATATTCATATATAATGTATATATTGTGTTTTTTATGTTGACTTAATTTTTTTTTTTTTTTTTTTTTTTTTTTTAATTTCTTGTGCGGCCCGGTACCAATCGGTCGGGCCGCGGCCCGGTGGTTGGGGACCACTGCTCTAGGTCACTCTAACTCCAGAGTCCGCCCTGAGATGGGTAGGTTGCGAGTTCAAGAGTTCAGAGGCTGCTTTTATACCCAATCATGGCACACACCTGTTCCCAATTAGCCTGCTCACCTGTGGGATGTTCCAAATAAGTCTTTGACGAGCATTCCTCAACCTTCTCAGTCTTTTTTGCCACTTGTGCCAGCTTTTTTGAAACATGTCGCAGGCATCGTGATACATTCCAAATGAGCAAATATTTGCAAGAAAATAACGTTTTCCAGTTCGAACGTCAAGTAACTTGTCTTTACAGTCTATTCAATTGAATATAAGTTGAAAAGGATTTGCAAATCATTGTATTTTGTTTTTATTTACCATTTACACAACGGGAAGTCCTGTGGGGAGTGCTCAGAGAGTACAGGGTATGGGACTGTCTGATTGTGGCGGTACGCTCCCTGTATGATCAGTGCCAGAGTTTGGTCCGCATTGCCGGCAGTAAGTCGGACACGTTTCCAGTGAGGGTTGGACTCCGCCAAGGCTGCCCTTTGTCATCCATTCTGTTCTGAACTTTTATGGACAGAATTTCTAGGCGCAGTCAGGGCGTTGAGGGGATCTGGTTTGGTGGCTGCAGGATTAGGTCTCTGCTTTTTGCAGATGATGTGGTCCTGATGGCTTCATCTGGCCAGGATCTTCAGCTCTCGCTGGATCGGTTCGCAGCTGAGTGTGAAGTGACTGGGATGAGAATCAGCACCTCCAAGTCCGAATCCATGGTTCTCGCCCGGAAAAGGGTGGAGTGCCATCTCCGGGTTGCGGAGGAGACCCTGCCCCAAGTGGAGGAGTTCAAGTACCTCGGAGTCTTGCTCACGAGTGAGGGAAGAGTGGATGGTGAGATCCACAGGCGGATCGGTGCGGCGTCTTCAGTAATGCGGACGCTGTATCGATCCGTTGTGGTGAAGAAGGAGCTGAGTCGGAAGTCAAAGCTCTCAATTTACCGGTCGATCTACGTTCCATCCTCACCTATGGTCATGAGCTTTGGGTTATGACCGAAAGGACAAGATCACGGGTACAAGTGGCCGAAATGAGTTTCCTCCGCCGGGTGGCGGGTCTCTCCCTTAGAGATAGGGTGAGAAGCTCTGCCATCCGGGGGGAGCTCAAAGTAAAGCCACTGCTCCTCCACATGGAGAGGAGCCAGATGAGGTGGTTCGGGCATCTGGTCAGGATGCCACCCGAACGCCTCCCTAGGGAGGTGTTTAGGGCACGTCCGACCGGTAGGAGGCCACGGGGAAGACCCAGGACACGTTGGGAAGACTATGTCTCCCGGCTGGCCTGGGAATGCCTCGGGATCCCCCGGGAGGAGCTGGACGAAGTGGCTGGGGAGAGGGAAGTCTGGGTTTCCCTGCTTAGGCTGCTGCCCCCGCAACCCGACCTCGGATAAGCGGAAGAAGATGGATGGATGGATGGATTTACACAACGTGACAACTTGACTGCTTTTGTGGTTTGTACTTCCCAGGTGCACTGTATAAACAGCCATTATACAGTATTGTTAAAACACATTTAATGTGCTGTCAATCAGTCAATAAAGTCTCCATGTTACCATTACATGACACAAGTCAAAACGGCGCACAAACTGCAAATATGTGCACTCAGTAAGGTGTGCGGTGTATAGTCCATGTAGTGTGTATCGTACCCGGGTGTGAGGTGTATAGTCCATGTAGTGTGTAACGTAACCCGGGTGTGAGGTGAAGGTAACCTTCTGCTCTTAAGGCAGACGTGGCTGCTTTGCTTTGCTTGAAGCAATGGACTTTGGTCTCGTTCCCTCCACACACACACACACACACACACACACACACACACACACACACACACACACACACACACACACACACATACATGTTTAAAATGTGGGCCTCAAGTGGCCCCCATCTGTTAGGCAGATGTTTAACATCTCAGCTGCACCCACACACACACACACACACACACACCCACCCACACACACACACACACACACACACATTCCCCTCATTAACAACCAATTAAAGAGCAGCTATTGGCTCACAGGGGGGACCTAGGGCCAACAAGTTCTGTAGTCCACTTGTAGCGCCAAGTCGTGTAAACAAATACCTGGACACAGACCACGATTGTGTGTGTGTGTGTTAGTGTGTGTGTAAGTGTGTGTGCACTTGTCTCACCATCCTTGTGTGGACACACTCTTGACAAACCACCCTTTCTGTGAGGACCTTTTGACTTGTGAGAACATTTGCCTGGTCCTCACAACTATTTTTTTTACTTTGTGTGTTTTGCATTCTGAAGTGAGGTTGCAACTCTCTACTCCCATTTAGTGCTACATATATATTTTTTCCACCATTCTAGCTATAGTGGAAAGGGGGGCCCTCATAGCCTACTAACCAAACGTGGGTCCACCCAAAGTAGGCAAGACATGTACAAACCCGTTTCCATATGAGTTGGGAAATTGTGTTAGATGTAAATATAAACGGAATACAATGATTTGTAAATCCTTTTCAAGCCATATTCAGTTGAATGCACTACAAAGACAACATATTTGATGTTCAAACTGATAAACATTTTTTTTTTGTTGCAAATAATCATTAACTTTAGAATTTGATGGCAGCAACACGTGACAAAGAAGTTGGGAAAGGTGGCAATAAATACTGATAAAGTTGAGGAATGCTCATCAACACTTATTTGGAACATCCCACAGGTGAACAGGCAAATTGGGAACAGGTGGGTGCCATGATTGGCTATAAAAGTAGATTCCATGAAATGCTCGGTCATTCACAAACAAGGATGGGGCGAGGGTCACCACTTTGTCAACAAATGCCTGAGCAAATTGTTGAACAGTTTAAGAACAACCTTTCTCAAGCAGCTATTGCAAGGAATTTAGGGATTTCACCATCTACGCTCCGTAATATCATCAAAGGGTTCAGAGAATGTGGAGAAATCACTGCACGTAAGCAGCTAAGCCCGTGACCTTCCATCCCTCAGGCTGTACCGCATCAAAAAGCCACATCAGTGTGTAAAGGATATCACCACATGGGCTCAGGAACACTTCAGAAACCCACTGTCAGTAACTACAGTTGGTCGCTACATCTGTAAGTGCAGGACTGGACTCTCACACTATTATTTTAGATCCACTATGGACTGGACTCTCACTATTATGTTAGATCCACTATGGACTGGACTCTCACTATTATGTTAGATCCACTATGGACTGGACTCTCACACTATTATGTTAGATCCACTATGGACTGGACTCTCACACCATTATGTTAGATCCACTATGGACTGGACTCTCACAAAATTATGTTAGATCCACTATGGACTGGACTCTCACACTATTAACTAGATCCACTATGGACTGGACTCTCACACTATTATGTTAGATCCACTATAGACTGGACTCTCACACTACTAACTAGATCCACTATGGACTGGACTCTCACACTATTATGTTAGATCCACTATGGACTGGACTCTCACAAAATTATGTTAGATCCACTATGGACTGGACTCTCACACTATTATGTTAGATCCACTATGGACTGGACTCTCACACTATTAACTAGATCTGCTATGGACTGGACTCTCACACTATTAACTAGATCCACTATGGACTGGACTCTCACACTACTAACTAGATCCACTATGGACTGACTCTCACACTACTAACTAGATCCACTATGGACTGGACTCTCACACTATTATGTTAGATCCACTATGGACTGGACTCTCACACTATTATGTTAGATCCACTATGGACTGGACTCTCACACTATTATGTTAGATCCACTTTGGACTGGATTCTCACACTATTATGTTAGATCCACTATGGACTGGACTGTCACAAAATTATGTTAGATCCACTATGGACTGGACTCTTACACTATTATGTTAGATCCACTATGGACTGGACTCTCACACTATTATGTTAGATCCACTATGGACTGGACTCTTACAATATTATGTTAGATCCACTATGGACTGGACTCTCACACTATTATGTTAGATCCACTATGGACTGGACTCTCACACTATTATGTTAGATCCACTATGGACTGGACTCTTACAATATTATGCTAGATCCACTGAACGTCCATTGCGGGGGTCCCCACATCTGCGGTCCCTTCCAAGGTTTCTCATTGTTATCCCATTGGGTTGAGTTTTTTCTTGCCCTGATGTGGGATCTGAGCCCAGGATGTCGTTGTGGCTTGTGCAGCCCATTGAGACACTCGTGATTTAGGGCTATATAAGTAGACTTTGAACTTTGAAAAAGGTAAAACTCTACTATGCAAAGTGAAAGCCATTCATCAACAACACCCAGAAATGCCGCCGGCTTCGCTGGGCCCCGAGTTAATCTAAGTTGGACTGATGCAAAGTGGAAAAAAACATTTTTTTGGAAACTGTGGACGTCGTGTCCTCCGGACCAAAGAGGAAAAGAACCATCCGGATTGTTCTAGGCGCAAAGTGTAAAAGGCAGCATGTGTGATGGTATGGGGGTGTATTAGTGGCCAAGACATGGGTAACTTACACATCTGTGAAGGCACCATTAATGCTGAAAGGTACATACAGCTTTTGGAGCAACATATGTTGCCATCCAAGCAACGTTACCATGGACGCCCCTGCTTATTTCAGCAAGACAACGCCAAGCCACGTGTTACATCAACGTGGCTTCATAGTAAAAGAGTGCGGGTACTAACTAACCCTAACCCTAACCCACTTTGATGCATCCTTGTGTTATCATCATGCATTAATGCTTCAGTATGGTTTCACTGTATTAAAAAGTACAAAAAATATGATTTTCTGGCGTTATTGCTGCATTTACAACATTTGTTCAAGAGTGAGAAGGCACTCTGACATTTCACCATGTGGTTTTTTTTTGTTGGGTTTGAGTGAAAGAGGGTTTGTTAAGTTGGGAAAAAGAAGAGCGCCTGGCAGTCAAGAGATGTTGTGCAAATGGTGGAAAAGGAAAAGCTGCAGGCAAAAAAAAAAAAAGAGGAGAAGAAAAAAGGAAAAAAGTGTAAGAGGCTTCAGCGAGGCCCTCAGGTCAGATGAGGGAAGAGCTGGCATGCCAAGAGATCAACATTTCTTTTGCAGCTTGATGTATTCCACACTTCCACATACTGCAAACTACTTTTCTGCCATGTACTACTTTGCTTTTTGTTTGGTAGTGCACCTCCTGACGGGAAGCAGATGTGGCCTTCATGCAGGGACTCACAACACCAAATGTGACTTTTTTGCCTCTTTTGTTACATTTTGACAGTCAAACAATAAATAGCTGGTACCGATACAGTCAGCAGCATTATTATTTTAAAAAATACACAAAAGAGTCCTAGGAAATGTGTGTAGACCAGGGGTGTCAAACGTACGGCCCGAGGGCCGGATCAGGCCCACGAACAGGTTTTATCCAGCCCGCGGGATGAGTTTACTAAATATAAAAATTACCCTGAAATTTTTGAATGAAAAAAACAGCTGTTCTAAATGTGTCCACTGGATGTCACAATAGCAATTATTTGTATATTTGTACAAAATAAACCACATGATGTTAGTACATCAGTCGAGGAAAATGATCAAACTACATAAATAACATAATTTAATTTGATTTTGATATAATTGTTTTATCTTGATAGATTGGAAATCAACACCAATGAGTTGACGGATGAGCAATATCACATAATTTATTCAGAAAATATAAATAACGACAAATAAAGTATATATTCTACTAAACGCAACAGGTAATAGTAAAAAAAAAAACATGATTTGTACAATTTCAGAATGTGCTTGTTCTATTTTTTAACAAAAAAAAATTCGGAAGTTGTCTTCATTTTTAAGTTACCGTGCCGTGATTTTACCAGTGCGGCCCACTTGGGAGTAGATTTTTCTCCATGTGGCCCCAGAGCTAAAATGGGTTTGACACCCCTGGTGTAGACGTATTGGCACTCGGGTCGAGCGAGGTTGCGTTCACACGTCACAAAAATAATACACACTTGGTGCGCTTTGCTTAGCTTTCTTTTTTTTTTTTTTTTGCTTAGCTTTCACATGTGTGTGTGTTTTAGTCATGTGACCAGAGGCTGTGCTGCAAAGGCCATATGCGTAAAGTAAGGACAGCTTTGGTGTTGGTAGAGCGGCCGTGCCAGCAACTTGAGGGTTCCAGGTTCGATCCCCGCGTCCGCCATCCTAGTCACTGCCGTTGTGTCCTCGGGCAAGACACTTTACCCACCTGCTGCCAGTGCCACCCACACGGCTTTGAATGTAACTTACATGTTGGCTTTCACGATGTAAAAGTGCTTTGAGTCACTAGAGAAAAGCGCTATATAAATATAATTCACTTCACACTTCAAATGTGACGTACATAAGTTAGGGTTAGGTATAGGGTTAGGGTTGGGGTTGGGGTTGGGGTTAGGGTTTGGGTTAGGCATAAAGATAAATAGTTGGTTAGGGTTAGGGCTAGGGTTGGGGTTAGGGTTGGGGTTGGTGTTAGGGTTAGGGCTAGGGTTGGGGTTAGGGTTAGGGTTAGGGTTAGGCATAAAGATAAATAGTTGGTTAGGGTTAGGGCTAGGGTTGGGGTTGGAGCTAGGGTTAGGGTTAGGGTTGGGGTTGGGGTTAGAGTTAGAGATAGGCATAAAGATAAATAGTTGGTTAGGGTTAGGGTTGGGGTTGGAGCTAGGGTTAGGGTTAGGGTTGGGGTTAGGGTTGGGGTTGGGGTTGGGGTTGGGGTTGGGTTTGGGTTAAGGTTAGGCATAAAGATAAATAGTTGGTTATGGTTAGGGTTGGGGTTGGGGTTGGGGTTAGGCATAAAGATAAATAGTTTGTTAGGGTTAGGGCTAGGGTTGGGGTTGGAGCTAGGGTTAGGGTTAGGGTTGGGGTTTGGGTTAGGGTTAGGCATAAATGATAAATGATAAATGATAAATGGGTTATACTTGTATAGCGCTTTTCTACCTTCAAGGTACTCAAAGCGCTTTGACAGTATTTCCACATTTACCCATTCACACACACATTCACACACACTGATGGCGGGAGCTGCCATGCAAGGCGCTAACCAGCAGCCATCAGAGGCAAAGGGTGAAGTGTCTTGCCCAAGGACACAACGGACGTGACTAGGAAGGTAGAAGGTGGGAATTGAACCCCAGTAACCAGCAACACTCCGATTGCTGGCACAGCCACTCTATCAACTTCGCCACGCCGTCCCTAAAGATAAATAGTTGGTTATGGTTAGGGTTAGGGTTGGGGTTAGGGTTGGGGTTGGGGTTGGGGTTAGGGTTAGGCATAAAGATAAATAGTTGGTTAGGGTTAGGGCTAGGGTTGGGGTTGGAGCTAGGGTTAGGGTTAGGGTTGGGGTTGGTGTTGGGGTTAGAGTTAGGCATAAAGGTAAATAGTTGGTTAGGGTTAGGGTTGGGGTTGGAGCTAGGGTTAGGGTTAGGGTTGGGGTTGGTGTTGGGGTTAGAGTTAGGCATAAAGGTAAATAGTTGGTTAGGGTTAGGGTTGGGGTTGGAGCTAGGGTTAGGGTTAGGGTTGGGGTTAGGGTTGGGGTTGGGGTTGGGTTTGGGTTTGGGTTAGGCATAAAGATAAATAGTTGGTTATGGTTAGGGTTAGGGTTGGGGTTAGGTTTGGGGTTGGGGTTTGGGTTAGGCATAAAAATAAATAGTTGGTTAGGGTTAGGGTTAGGGCTAGGGTTGGGGTTGGAGCTAGGGTTAGGGTTAGGGTTGGGGTTGGGGTTAGGGTTAGGCATAAAGATAAATAGTTGGTTAGGGTTAGGGTTAGGGTTGGGGTTAGGGTTGAGGTTAAGGTTGGGGTTAGGGTTAGAGTTAGGCATAAAGATAAATAGTTGGTTAGGGTTAGGGTTAAGGTTGGGGTTGGGGTTAGGGTTAGGGTTAGGCATAAAGATAAATAGTTGGTTAGAGTTAGGGCTAGGGTTGGGGTTGGAGTTAGGGTTAGGGTTAAGGTTGGGGTTGGGGTTAGGGTTAGGCATAAAGCTAAATAGTTGGTTAGGGTTAGGGCTAGGGTTGGGGTTGGAGTTAGGGTTAGGGTTGGGGTTAGGGTTGGGGTTGGGGTTGCGGTTAGGGTTAGGGTTAGGCATAAAGATAAATAGTTGGTTAGGGTTATGGTTGGGGTTGGGGTTAGGGTTGGGGTTGGGGTTGGGTTTAGGGTTAGAGTTAGGCATAAAGATAAATAGTTGGTTATGGTTAGGGTTAGGGTTGGAGTTGGGGTTGGGGTTAGGCATAAAGATAAATAGTTGGTTAGAGTTAGGGCTAGGGTTGGGGTTGGAGTTAGGGTTAGGGTTGGGGTTGGGGTTAGAGTTAAGGTTAGGCATGAAGATAAATAGTTGGTTGAGGTTAGGGCTAGGGTTGGGGTTGGAGTTAGGTTTAGGGTTGGGGTTGGGGTTTGGGATGGGGATGGGGTTAAGGTTAGGGTTAGGGTTAGGGTTGGGATTAGGTTTGGGTTAGGGTTAGGGTTAGGCATAAAGTTAAATAGTTGGCTAGGGTCGGGTTTGGAGTTAGGGTTAGGGTTAGGGTTAGGGTTGGGGTTGGGGTTGGGGTTAGGGTTAGGGTTAGGCATAAAGATAAATAGTTGGTTGGGGTTAGCGCTAGGGTTGAGGTTGGAGTTAGGGTTAGGGTTAGGGTTAGGGTTAGGGTTGGGGTTGGGGTTAGGGTTAAGGTTAGGTTAGGGTTAGGGTTAGGGTTAGGGTTAGGGTTGGGGTTGGGGTTAGGGTTAAGGTTAGGTTTGGGTTAGGGTTAGGGTTGGGATTAGGTTTGGGGTTAGAGTTAGGGTTAGGGTTAGGCATAAAGAAAAATAGTTGGTTAGGGTTAGGGTTAGGGTTATGGTTGGGGTTAGGGTTAGGGTTAAGGTTAGGTTTGGGTTAGGGTTAGGGTTATGGTTGGGATTAGGTTTGGGGTTAGAGTTAGGGTTAGGGTTAGGCATAAAGGAAAATAGTTGGTTAGGGTTAGGGCTAGGGTTGGGGTTGGAGTTAATCGATTTTTGAGCGAAAGAAAGGATTCTAAGTGTGCCTTATAGTCCGAAAAATACGGTAAATCTGCATTTGTTGTTCATTTTTGTTAAGTTTAACGTTGGTGGAGGTTTGGTGGATCAGAATCAGAATCAGAATCAGAATCAGAATAGTTTTATTGCCATTGTTTGAGAACGGGTTCACAAACATATTGGTTCCGAATTGAGAGGACAGTTTAGTCAGGTCCCTTCTAGTCACAGTCACGTCCCTTCTAGTCATAAAGTAAGTGCCTTAAAGACATGCTTGGATGAGTTTGGTGAGCTAAAACCTGACAATCCCAGATATAAAAACCCCTTTGGGATGAAGTGAAACACATGTTTTTACACTCCTTGGGCTGAAAGTGAAGGCAAAGTTTCATCATCCAATGCATTTTAGACTCAAATCTAAACCATAGTCAAATCGTCTCATCCAAAAACTGTTCCGTCGAGACAAAGTACCGCAGTAACCTAAACCCCAGATGATGCTCTTAAAGCCACGCTGCCCCATCCGAGGAAAGCCCGGGTGTAATCTGTGTAATCGGAACTAAAGCCATTCTTGACAGGACGTAATCCAATTACGGCAGAGCGCGACAGGAGCTCGCCCAAACCTGCTGTCCGACACCGCGCAGTGAAGACGGCCGTCATGGAGGACTTCTTAAACTACAGCCATGGACGTGTGTGTGCCTGCAAGACTTGCTTGAGGGTTGCATAAAAATGCAATATCCTTCAGCAATTACAAGATAGCATGCGGAAATCCCCCCTAGTGGCTATAGGCAGTATAGGTGTTATTAGTGGATGTTTATACCACATGGATAATACAAACTTTCATTCTATGGTTTTATTGCGAAATTTTAAGTTGATGAAAAATTTGACAGCTTTTTTTCTACAAACGGACATGTCGTCTTATATTCACGAACCAGAGAGTTATCAAATCAAACCAGCGGGTGGCGCCAAACAACTTCCCCCATAAGTGAGTCAGAGCTTTTTGTATTGTATTTTTTCAATTTTTAATTGACATCCAGCATCAGACATTCCTATCCAATACATCATATTTGCGTACATCTGTTTTCTGCCCTGAATGTCAATATTATTGTTTTTGTTTAGAGCCCAACCATGCAACACCCCCCGAAAAAAAGAGAAAAATAGCAAATAAACAAAACCAAAACAAACCAAAAGTAATAATAATATTAACAAATAAATGAAAATAAAATAAATAATAATATAAAATAAAATATTATAATCAGATAGTTAATACATAAATTGAAATTCCCCTAGTGGCTATAGGCGGTATAGGTGTTTTTAGTGGATGTTTATACCACATGAGTAACTTTAATTGTATGGTTTTATTGTGAAATTTTATGTTGATGAACAACTTGACAGCTTTTTTCTAGAAACGGACAGGTCGTCTTATATTCACGAAAAAGGGAGTTATCATTTCAAACCAGTGGGTGGCGCCAAACAAGAGATTTTCTTCATTTTTTTATTTTTTATTTGTATTTAATTTTTATTGACATCCAGCATCAGACATTCCTATCCATTACATCATATTTGCATACATCATACATCTATTTTCACATGTGAATAATATAAATACAGTCTATTATACAGCATTATTCACATGTGAATAATATAAATACAGTCTATTATACAGCATTATTGACATGTGAATACTATAAATACAGTCTATAATACAGCATTATTCACATGTGAGTAATATAAATGCAGTCTATTATACAGCATTATTCACACGTGAATAATATAAATACAGTATATTATACAGCATTATTCACATGTGAATAATATAAATACAGTCTATTATACAGCATTATTGACATGTGAATACTATAAATACAGTCTATAATACAGCATTATTCACATGTGAGTAATATAAATGCAGTCTATTATACAGCATTATTCACATGTGAATAATATAAATACAGTCTATTATACAGCATTATTCACACGTGAATAATATAAATACAGTATATTATACAGCATTATTCACATGTGAATAATATAAATACAGTCTATTATACAGCATTATTCACATGTGAATAATATAAATACAGTCTATTATACAGCATTATTCACATGTGAGTAATATAAATACAGTCTATTATACAGCATTATTCACATGTGAATAATATAAATACAGTCTATTATACAGCATTATTCACATGTGAGTAATATAAATACAGTCTATTATACAGCATTATTCACATGTGAGTAATATAAATACATATATAAATGCTGGTTGACTTCCAAGTTGTTCAAAAATCAAAACAAGTTTTCCCATGAGAAGTATTGTGAAGCAAATTCTGGGTTAACTGTTGCCATAATAACTACCGTATTTTCCTTGGGTGAATAATGTAAACTCACTACACCGGTTTGTTTTAGCGACTCCATAGCGAGATATAAGCAAGAACTTTATACTACTTTATATTAGAAATGGCAACCGCTGAGGATGAATGTCACATAACAAGAAGATAAAGAAAAAGTAGAAGCTTATCGACTATGGTATCAGCACAGACTACAGTGGCGGACCTGCGCAAATTTTCAAGACTTATGCAGATCTCTGACTACGGTAGCCGTAATGGACGGACAATCCATCAAGCGGTGCGGCTTCAAAGTCGTACTAAAATATTGACAGATTTTTGAGCGCTGTGTATAATGTTCTTTATTCTCAAAGGAACATGTAAAGTTTTGGTGCTGTTTACCGGCGTCATATTGCAGTCTCCACGTATCTCTTATGTGCGACTGTCATCTACTGGTCACACTCAGCATTACACCATGTACCAAATAAAATTGCTTCCAAGTCGGTAAGCACAACCAGAATGATTCCGTACATTAGGCGCACCGGGTTATAAAGTGTCCATTTTTGAGAAAATGAAAGGATTTTGTTGCAAAAAACTCTAGATTTTACAGTAAAATCTACAGATTACATTTTACATGAAAAAAAAAAAAAATTAACAAATGCATAGGTAAATTCATATATTAGTGGCTATCTGATGGCAGCCATACCATAGAGTATGCATAAAGTATTTAGTCTACTATACTCAATTTCACTGATATTAAACTACCGTAATTCCAAACTACAAGCCCCTACTTTTTTCCTACATTTTGAACAAATTTCAACGATGCAGCTAGGGTTGGGGTTGGAGTTAAGGTTAGGGTTGGGGTTGGGGTTAGGGTTGGGGTTAGGTTTAGGGTTAGGCATAAAGATAAATAGTTGGTTAGGGTTAGGGTTGGGGTTAGGGTTGGGGTTGGGGTTGGGGTTAGGGTTAGGGTTAGGCATAAAGATAAATTGTTGGTTAGGGTTAGGATTGGGGTTGGGGTTAGGGTTAGGGTTAGGCATAAAGGTAAATAGTTGGTTAGAGTTAGGGCTAGGGTTGGGGTTGGAGTTAGGGTTAGGGTTAGGGTTGGGGTTAGGCATAAAGATAAATAGTTGGTTAGGGTTAGGGCTAGGGTTGGGGTTGGGATTGGGGTTGGAGTTAGGGTTAGGGTTGGGGTTAGGGTTGTGGTTGGGGTTGGGGTTAGGGTTAGGGTTAGGCATAAAGATAAATAGTTGGTTAGGGTTGGGGTTTGGGTAGGGGTTAGGGTTGGGGTTGTGGTTAGGGTTATAGTTAGGCAAAAAGATAAATAGTTGGTTAGGGTTAGGGTTGGAGTTGGGGTTGGGGTTAGGGTTAGGGTTAGGGTTAGGCATAAAAATAAATAGTTGGTTAGAGTTAGGGCTTTGGTTGGGGTTGGAGTTAGGGTTAGGGTTGGGGTTGGGGTTGGGGTTATGGTTAAGGTTAGGCATAAATATAAATAGTTGGTTGAGGTTAGGGCTAGGGTTGGGGTTGGAGTTAGGGTTAGGGTTAGGGTTGGGGTTGGGGTTGGGGTTGGTGTTGGGGTTGGGGTTAGGGTTAGGCATAAAGATAAATAGTTGGTTAGGGTTAGCGCTAGGGTTGAGGTTGGAGTTGGGGTTAGGGTTGGGGTTGGGGAGTAGGGTTAAGGTTAGGGTTAGGGTTAGGGTTGTTTTGGGATTAGGTCTGGGGTTAAAGTTAGGGTTAGGGTTAGGGTTAGGCATAAAGAAAAATAGTTGGTTAGGGTTAGGGTTAGGGTTAGGGTACGGTTAGGGTTAGGGTTAGGGTAAGGCTATCTGATGGCAGCCGTACCATAGAGTATGCATAAAGTCTTTAGTCTACTATACTCAATTTCACTGATATTAAACCACCGTAATTCCAAACTACAAGCCCCTACTTTTTTCCTACATTTTGAACAAATTTCAATGATGCAGCTAGGGTTGGGGTTGGAGTTAGGGTTAGGGTTGGGGTTGGGGTTGGGGTTAGGGTTGGGGTTAGGTTTAGGGTTAGGCATAAAGTTAAATAGTTGGTTAGGGTTAGGGTTAGGGTTGGGGTTAGGGTTGGGGTTGGGGTTAGGGTTAGAGTTAGGCATAAAGATAAATAGTTGGTTAGGGTTAGGGTTAGGATTGGGGTTGGGGTTAGGGTTAGGGTTAGGCATAAAGATAAATAGTTGGTTAGAGTTAGGGCTGGGGTTGGGGTTGGAGTTAGGGTTAGGGTTAGGCATAAAGATAAATAGTTGGTTAGGGTTAGGGCTAGGGTTGGGGTTGGGGTTGGAGTTAGGGTTAGGGTTGGGGTTAGGGTTGTGGTTGGGGTTGGGGTTAGGGTTAGGCATAAAGATAAATAGTTGGTTAGGGTTAGGGTTTGGGTTGGGGTTAGGGTTGGGGTTGGGGTTGGGGTTGGGGTTAGAGTTAGGGCTAGGGTTGGGGTTGGAGTTAGGGTTAGGGTTAGGCATAAAGGTAAATAGTTGGTTAGGGTTAGGGCTAGGGTTGGGGTTTGGGTTGGAGTTAGGGTTAGGGTTGGGGTTAGGGTTAGGGTTGTGGTTGGGGTTGGGGTTAGGGTTAGGGTTAGGCATAAAGATAAATAGTTGGTTAGGGTTAGGGTTTGGGTTGGGGTTAGGGTTGGGGTTGGGGTTGGGGTTGGGGTTAGAGTTAGGGCTAGGGTTGGGGTTGGAGTTAGGGTTAGGGTTAGGCATAAAGGTAAATAGTTGGTTAGGGTTAGGGCTAGGGTTGGGGTTTGGGTTGGAGTTAGGGTTTGGGTTGGGGTTAGGGTTGGGGTTGGGGTTAGGGTTAGAGTTAGGCATAAAGATAAATAGTTGGTTAGGGTTAGGGTTAGAGTTGGAGTTGGGGTTGGGGTTAGGGTTAGGCATAAAAATAAATAGTTGGTTAGAGTTAGGGCTTTGGTTGGGGTTGGAGTTAGGGTTAGGGTTGGGGTTGGGTTAGGGTTAAGGTTAGGCATAAAGATAAATAGTTGGTTGAGGTTATGGCTAGGGTTGGGGTTGGAGTTAGGGTTAGGGTTAGGGTTGGGGTTGGGGATGGGGTTAAGGTTAGGGTTAGGGTTGGGATAAGGTTTGGGGTTAGGGTTAGGGTTAGGGTTAGGCATAAAGGTAAATAGTTGGTTAGGGTTAGGGCTAGGGTTGGGGTTGGAGTTAGGGTTAGGGTTAGGGTTGGGGTTGGGGTTGGGGTTAGGTTTAGGCATAAAGATAAATAGTTGGTTAGGGTTTGTGCTAGGGTTGAGGTTGGAGTTGGGGTTAGGGTTGAGGTTGGGGAGTAGGGTTAAGGTTAGGGTTAGGGTTAGGGTTGGGATTAGGTTTGGGGTTAGGGTTAGGCATAAAGAAAATAGTTGGTTAGGGTTAGGGTTAGGGTACGGTTAGGGTTAGGGTTAGGGTTAGGGTTAGGGTTAGGTTAGGCTATCTGATGGCAGCCATACCATAGAGTATGCATAAAGTCCTTAGTCTACTATACTCAATTTCACTGATATTAAACTACCGTAATTCCAAACTACAAGCCCCTATTTTTTTCCTACATTTTGAACTCATTTCAACAGTGCAGCTAATTTATGGGTTTTACTTCGCTAACGGCAATAATGTTATGTACTCAACAAATAGCTTTCAACAGACACTGAAAAGGTGTGTTATTGTTTGTGCTATTGTGCCGCCTTTAGACAAGTTCTGCGGGGTGAATATCTACAGTATTTCCTTCTGTTTAGTGCTTTAAACCAGAAGTACAAGTACCGCTCCGTCTTTCAGACGTCCATAGCGTTCCTACCTGATGGATTCTTCATTCATCTCTCCAAGAAACGTTTGTAAGTTTTACAATACAACTAAAACAATTCAAACTTACTAAACCGTCCCATGTGTGATGTCTGTAGGAGTGATTTCATGCCCATTTGCATGTGCTATCATAACGTAATCAAGCTAGCGTCGTTAGCATTGGCTAAATATGCAAACACGTTTACGAGTGTCTCTGTTAGCATTCTTTTTGTATTGTTCCAGTTTCACAAATTCCTCAGGTAATTCACCAAAACGTCACCGTGGAGTTATTGAGTCTGTTTAGCTGATTGGAGAGCTAGCTTCTGCAGATAGTGGGTCCATGATGATGACTTCTGTTGTGTTTGATCCGCCGTTTTACTGCCACGTTACAGACACCGTTCGGAAACAATTAAGGTATGTAAATAAACATAAATAACTAATTTCACAGTGTAAATAAATCCGGACTGCTGTGTTCGTCTCCCAGCCGAGCATCGCGTTTATACTCGTACGGATTATTAATTCATCATTTCGAGCAACGTAAGTTTTCCAATATAACTAAAACATGTTCATACTGAATAAACCGTCCCCGTGATGTCTGTAGGAGTGTTTTCATGCATATCAACCAACACGTGCTGCCGTAATGACGTTAGCACCGTTAGCATGAGCTAATATGCCAACACGTTTACGAGCGTCTGTGTTGGTATTATCAACTTACAACGACGTTATTTTTGTATTGTTTCAGTTTAACAAATTCCTCAGGTAATTTACCAAAACGTCACCGTGGAGTTATTGAGTCTGTTTAGCTGATTGAAGAGCTAGCTTTTGCAGGTAGTGGGTCCATGATGATGACTTCTGTTTTGTTTGATCCGCCGTTTCACTGCCGTGTTACAGACACGGTTTAGAAACAATGTATGTAAATAAACTTTTACCAAATCTCTCAGAGTAAATAACTCATTTCACAAGGTATACGTCTGTGGCTTATAGTCCGGTACGGCTAATATATGGAAACATTTATTTTTCTTCTAAAATTCAGTGGGTGCAGCTTACGGCCCGGAAAATATAGTAAGTTTGTATTCCTTATTCAATGTTTTAAATGTATTTGTTTTATTCTAATGTTTAGGTTCGTCTGTATATTCAGGATCTATACCAGGGGTCACCAACCTTTTCGAAAGCAAGAGCTACTTCTTGGGTAGTGATTAATGCGAAGGGCTACCAGTTTGATACACACTTCAATAAATTGCCAGAAATAGCCAATTTGCTCAATTTACCTTTAACTCTATGTTATTATTAATAATTAATGATATTTACACTTAATTGAACAGTTTAAAAGAGGAGAAAACACGAAAAAAATGACAATTAAATTTTGAAACATAGTTTATCTTCAATTTTGACTATTTAAAATTCAAAATTCAACCGAAAAAAAGAAGAGAAAAACTAGCTATTTCGAATCTTTTTGAACAAATTTAAAAAATAATTCATGGAACATCATTAGTAATTTTTCCTGATTAAGATTAATTTTAGAATGTTGATGACATGTTTTAAATAGGTTAAAATCCAATCTACACTTTGTTAGAATATATAACAAATTGGACCAAGCTATATTTCTAATAAAGACAAATCATTATTTCTTCTAGATTTTCCAGAACAAAAATTTTAAAATAAATTCAAAAGACTTTGAAATAAGATTTAAATTTGATTCTACAGATTTTCTAGATTTGCCAGAATATTTTTTTTAAATTTTAATCATAATAAGTTTGAAGAAATATTTCACAAATATTCTTCGTCGAAAAAACAGAAGCTAAAATGAAGAATTAAATTAAAATGTATTTATTAAAAAAATAAATTTACTTGAACATTGATTTAAATTGTCAGGAAAGAAGAGGAAGGAATCTAAAAGGTAAAAAGGTATATGTGTTTAAAAATCCTAAAATCATTTTTAAGGTTGTATTTTTTCTCTAAAATTGTCTTTCTGAAAGTTATAAGAAGCAAAGTAAAAAAAATAATGAATTTATTTAAACAAGTGAAGACCAAGTCTTTAAAATATTTTCTTGGATTTTCAAATTCTATTTGAGTTTTGTCTCTCTTAGAATTAAAAATGTTGGGCAAAGCGAGACCAGCTTGCTAGTAAATAAATACAATTAAAAAAATAGAGGCAGCTCACTGGTAAGTGCTGCTATTTGAGCTATTTTTAGAACAGGCCAGCGGGCTACTCATCTGGTCCTTACGGGCTACCTGGTGCCCGCGGGCACCGCGTTGGTGACCCCTGATCTATACAATATTCCAACACAATACCAAAATATGACGTAGAATAATACAAATAAATGAAACTATGTTTGTTTTCATTACGTTTTCAAAGTAAAATACTAGACATGTTGTCAAAATATGTGATACAATGCAAAAAGAAACGCAGGTACCTTTAGCCTCTGTGGCCAAAAGCTCCAAAACACCCCAAATCCTCAACAAGCTGACGCTCTTGTTTCCCAATAGCGGTTATTAATCCATTTTTGTCATGTGACCGAGCGAACAATGAACGCCTCTGTGCGGTCAGATTTCTTCACAGGCGCTATTCATAACCCCCCCCCCCCCCCCCCCCTCCCTGATGTGTCCCTGTGCTGAGAATTAACCATGAGTTAGGAAGATTGCGTAGCACGGTGGGAAACACGCGAGTGGCAGGCTTGAAATACCACAAGGTGCAAACATTGTACTGTAGGTCACGTTACAACATGGAGTGGTGTGTCGCAGTATGCTGTGTCATGCTGAGAAAACAATACCGGAACCATTGAACATTTTACCCCTTTGCAAAAATAAATGTAACCCTGCTGCACAGGATGTACATCTATGACTCTATGATATTTACATTTCAGTGATGAGTAGAATAGAATAGAATAGAAAGTACTTTACTGATCCCTGGGGGAAATTCAGCACCACAGTTTGCTCACAATAGACAATTAACACTTAGGTATTTTGTACATGTGAATAATATAAATACAGTCTATTATACAGCATTATTCACATGTGAATAATATAAATACAGTCTATTATACAGCATTATTCACATGTGAATAATATAAATACAGTCTATTATACAGCATTATTCACATGTGAATAATATAAATACAGTCTATTATACAGCATTATTCACATGTGAATAATATAAATACAGTCCATTATACAGCATTATTCACATGTGAATAATATAAATACAGTCTATTATACAGCATTATTCACATGTGAATAATATAAATACAGTCCAATATACAGCATTATTCACATGTGAATAATATAAATACAGTCTATTATACATTATTATTCACATGTGAATAATATAAATACAGTCTATTATACAGCATTATTCACATGTGAATAATATAAATACAGTCTATTTAGTCTATATACAGTCTAATAGACTGTATTTATATTATTCACATGTAAATAATGCTGTATAATAGACTGTATTTATATTATTCACATGTGAATAATAATGTATAATAGACTGTATTAATATTACTCACATGCAAATAATGCTGTATAATAGACTGTATATATATTATTCAAATGTGAATAATGCTGTATCATGACTGTATATATATCATTCACATGTGAATAATGCTGTATAATATATTATATTTATATTATTCACATGTGAATAATTCTGTATAATAGACTGTATTTATATTATTCACATGTGAACAATGCTGTATAATAGACTGTATTAATATTACTCACATGCAAATAATGCTGTATAATAGACTGTATTTATATTATTCACATGTGAATAATGCTGTATAATAGACTGTATTTATATTAGTCACATGTGAATAATGCTGTATAATAGACTGTATTTATATTACTCACATGTGAATAATGCTGTATAATAGACTGTATTTATATTATTTATATGTGAATAATAATTTATAGTATACTGTATTTATATTATTCACATGTGAGTCATGCTGTATGATAGACTGTCTTAATATTACTCACATGTGAATAATGCTGCATAATACACTGTATTTATATTTCTCACATGTGAATAATGCTGTATAATAGACTGTATTTATATTATTCACATGTGAATAATGCTGCATAATATACTGTATTTATATTATTCACATGTGAATAATAATGTATAATAGACTGTATTTATATTACTCACATGTGAATAATACTGTATAAAAGACTGTATTTATATTATTCACATGTGGATAATGCTGTATAATAGACTGTATTTATATTATTCACATGTGAATAATGCTGTATAATAGACTGTATTTATATTATTCACATGTGAATAATGCTGTATAATAGACTGTATTTATATTATTCACATGTGAATAATGCTGTATAATAGACTGTATTAATAATACTCACATGTGAATAATGCTGTATAATAGACTGTATTTATATTACTCACATGTAAAAAATACCTAAGTGTTTATTGTTTATTGTGAGCGAAGTGTGGTGCTGAATTTCCCGCAGGGATCAATCAAGTACTTTATATTCTATTCCATCTATCATAGTACGGTAATTTGTCATTTCCCATCAACATTGGACATGATGACCTGAGATGATACACATGAATATTTACATTTATAGTTGCTGGAATGGGAACATATACAGTTGGCTGCAATTGCTGCGTGTTGTTTACGCTCATCTCCCCGTGAGCACAATATGGCCGCAGGTAATATCAAGGGGAAACGTACCTCGCATGATGCAACGCGGCCATCGGAGCCATGATATCCCCTACCCAGGAGGCCTCGACATGATGCAAGACAACTCTAATGAGTCTGGAGTCGAAATAAGCAACAAACAGCAACATGCAACTCTCACAAGCATACAAAGGAACAGACCGTAATGGCGATGAACAATGATAAACACCAACAAAAACAAAGAGAAAGGAAGAATTCCCTCGTTGTTGTTATTGAATAATAGACTTCTCCCGCTTCTTATTGCGCTGCCAATTTTCCCTCTGACATGCACCTCGCCACACAATGGGGAGATAACGCCAAGCAGAGGGAGGATAGCATCTCTCTGGGTCTGAATGAGTCTCATTAGACATTCAGAGTGGGTAACGTGGCTGCCCGGGTCACACGGAGCCGGGTGGCAGCCCACAGCCGCTGAAGGTCACCCGGCAGAGCAACACTGTGATGAAGAGGCCACGCCCACTACGCCAAAAGGGAGCGACCTGACGGGTTTTTTTTGAGTCACGACCGTTAAGGCTCCGGATTTCATGAGCGGAACCTCTGATGTCAGAATTAGGATTCCATTAAAATTAACGTTGTTACTCTAGGGCAGGAGTTGGTAACCCAAAATGTTGAAAGAGCCATATTGGACCAAAAAAATGAAGGCAACACATTAGCTGTTAACTATCAAAATGACTATTTTTCACAGGCTGACACAAATCTTTGTTGACAGAAATGTTGAAATGTAATTGTGCAGAGGCGGGGCCGGCAGTCCGACAGAGAGGCAGGGCACACCGGAGCCCGCTCCAAGATGGCGACGATGAGGCGTGGACGGCGAGCGAGCAGCGAGGCGGAGCGCGCCGAGATCGACGCCGCTATTATCACCAGGTGCGTGGAGCGCTCAGCTGGGCACAATTGAATAATCCTTGTGAACTGTATAAGAGGGCGACAGCTGCGGATGTGGGGAGAGAGAGTCGGAGAGTCCGAAGCAGACGCAGCGCGCAAGAGACCGAGAACCAGACGGAGACAACGACGTGGTGCTAAAAAGTAGACTGAAAAGCGACCCGAAGCAAGAAGACGCAGCTTTATTGAAAGACTAAAGAAAAGTCAAAACCTGCTTGACAATGTCCTTCCTTGGTGGTCCTGAGAACCTGCTCGACAATGTCCTTCCTTGGTGGTCCTGAGAACCCGCACGACAGCAAGAAACCGTCACAGTAATATTTATTCTACACATTTTTGTAACATTGGAAAACGTTAGTAAAACATTAGTAAAACGGAGGCTTCTCACTCTGAGGGTGAGATTACTTCTGGAAATTTCTAGCTTAGAATGGCCAAAGGTATAGATGTGTGTGTCTAAGTTAAAGGAAGCAGCAGGCCGTCTTCTGCTAATGGATTTATTACAATCTTTGGCAAGCTAGGTAATGTTTGCTGTGGTCTATAATGACATGTCAAAAAAATAAAATAAAATAAAATAAAAAATATATAATGACATGTCACACAAACAACTATCAGACCTGCAAATATAAATTAAATACAGTGAGGACATAAGTAAAGGATATTAAATGAGCTCAAATATAGCTACAAACGAGGCATAATGATGCAATATGTACATGCAGCTAGCCTAAATAGCTTGTTAGCATCGATTAGCTTGCAGTCATGCAGTGACCAAATATGCCTGATTATCACTCCAACAAGTCAATGACATCAACAAAGCTCACCTTTTGTGCATTAACGCACAGCATAAAATGTTTGGTGGACAAAATGAGACAAAGATGGAGTGTCATAAAACATGTCTTACTGTGGCAGCGTCTGAGAAAGTTGTACATGTAAAAAAAAAACTACGGTGCGTTCAAGGACCGCATGAATTAGTAGGACAAAACGGTTCCCGTCAAATCCTCTAATCGGTGAAGAATGTTTAATATAAACAGTGATTTCTGAAAAACTAGGAAGGTTTGTGTCATGTTTTCTGTCTTACAGAAACAATATTAAAACAAAAAGTATATTTTTTTCCACCATCTTTTCCATTTTCATACATTTTTGAAAAAGCTCCAGGAAGCCACTAGGGCGTCGCTAAAGAGCCGCATGCGGCTCGAGAGCCGCGGGTTGCCGACACCCGCCCTAGGGTGAACTGGATAACACATGGCACACTGACAAAGCTTAACCTAGTGTTTAGGGCTGCAACTAACAACTAATTTGATAATCGATTAATCTGTCGATTATTACTTTGATTAATCGATTAATAATCGGATAAAAGAGACGGACTACATTTCTATCCTTTCCAGTATTTTATTGAAAAAAAACAGCATACTGGCACCATACTTATTTTGGTTATTGTTTCTCAGCTGTTTGTAAATGTTGAAGTTTATAAATAAAGGTTTATAAAAAAAAATGTTTTTAAAAATTAAAAGTTGCCTCTGCGCATAGATCCAACAAATCGATGACTAAATTAATCGCCAACTATTTTAATGATCGATTATAATCGATTTAATCGATTAGTTGTTGTAGCCCTACTAGAATTACTATAACAATCTACAAGGTTAATATAGGTTGCTTCTCTTTCTTCCCCTCCATGTTTCTGCTTTCTTTTGTATCTCTAGTTTAGTTTAGTTTAGTTTAGTTTAGTTTAGTTTATTAAGGATCCCCATTGGTCTACACCGCAGTGGAGACTATTCTTCCTGGGGTCCTGGCAAAAAACATCACACAATCTCAAAACAAAAGATTACAATGCAGTACAACATGATCAAATAATACATTGTTGTAATACAAAAATAGTAACAACAACAAAACAAAAAAACAAAACAATAACTTCGAGTTTACATAATAATGTTCATACCAAATATATATATATTTTTGCAAAAATAAAACAAAGAACCAATGGCCTAAAATATACACATTAGTGGATCTAACATAATAGTGAGAGTCCAGTCCATAGTGGATCTAACATAATAGTGTGAGAGTCCAGTCCATAGTGGATCTAACATAATATTGTGAGAGTCCAGTCAATAGTGGATCTAACATAATAGGGAGAGTCCAGTCCATAGTGGATCTAACATAATAGTGTGAGAGTCCAGTCCATAGTGGATCTAACATAATTGTGAGAGTCCAGTCCATAGTGGATATAACATAATAGTGAGAGTCCAGTCCATAGTGGATCTAACATAATAGTGAGAGTCCAGTCCATAGTGGATCTAACATAATAGTGAGAGTCCAGTCCATAGTGGATCTAACATAATAGTGAGAGTCCAGTCCATAGTGGATCTAACATAATAGTGAGAGTCCAGTCCATAGTGGATCTAACATAATAGTGAGAGTCCAGTCCATTGTGGATCTAACATAATAGTGACAGTCCAGTCCATAGTGGATCTAACATAATAGTGAGAGTCCAGTCCATAGTGGATCTAACATAATAGTGTGAGAGTCCAGTCCATAGTGGATCTAACATAATAGTGTGAGAGTCCAGTCCATAGTGGATCCAACATAATAGTGAGAGTCCAGTCCATAGTGGATCTAACATAATATTGTGAGAGTCCAGTCCATAGTGGATCTAACATAATAGTGTGAGTCCAGTCCATACTGGATCTAACATAATAGTGTGAGTTCAGTCCATAGTGGATCTAACATAATAGTGAGAGAGTCCAGTCCATAGTGGATCCAACATAATAGTGAGAGTCCAGTCCATAGTGGATCTAACATAATATTGTGAGAGTCCAGTCCATAGTGGATCTAACATAATAGTGAGAGTCCAGTCCATAGTGGATCTAACATAATATTGTGAGAGTCCAGTCCATAGTGGATCTAACATAATAGTGAGAGTCCAGTCCATAGTGGATCCAACATAATAGTGAGAGTCCAGTCCATAGTGGATCTAACATAATAGTGAGAGTCCAGTCAATAGTGGATCTAACATAATAGTGAGAGTCCAGTCCATAGTGGATCTAACATAATAGTGTGAGAGTCCAGTCCATAGTGGATCTAACATAATATTGTGAGAGTCCAGTCAATAGTGGATCTAACATAATAGGGAGAGTCCAGTCCATAGTGGATCTAACATAATAGTGTGAGAGTCCAGTCCATAGTGGATCTAACATAATTGTGAGAGTCCAGTCCATAGTGGATATAACATAATAGTGAGAGTCCAGTCCATAGTGGATCTAACATAATAGTGAGAGTCCAGTCCATAGTGGATCTAACATAATAGTGAGAGTCCAGTCCATAGTGGATCTAACATAATAGTGAGAGTCCAGTCCATAGTGGATCTAACATAATAGTGAGAGTCCAGTCCATAGTGGATCTAACATAATAGTGAGAGTCCAGTCCATTGTGGATCTAACATAATAGTGACAGTCCAGTCCATAGTGGATCTAACATAATAGTGAGAGTCCAGTCCATAGTGGATCTAACATAATAGTGTGAGAGTCCAGTCCATAGTGGATCTAACATAATAGTGTGAGAGTCCAGTCCATAGTGGATCCAACATAATAGTGAGAGTCCAGTCCATAGTGGATCTAACATAATATTGTGAGAGTCCAGTCCATAGTGGATCTAACATAATAGTGTGAGTCCAGTCCATACTGGATCTAACATAATAGTGTGAGTTCAGTCCATAGTGGATCTAACATAATAGTGAGAGAGTCCAGTCCATAGTGGATCCAACATAATAGTGAGAGTCCAGTCCATAGTGGATCTAACATAATATTGTGAGAGTCCAGTCCATAGTGGATCTAACATAATAGTGAGAGTCCAGTCCATAGTGGATCTAACATAATATTGTGAGAGTCCAGTCCATAGTGGATCTAACATAATAGTGAGAGTCCAGTCCATAGTGGATCCAACATAATAGTGAGAGTCCAGTCCATAGTGGATCTAACATAATAGTGAGAGTCCAGTCAATAGTGGATCTAACATAATAGTGAGAGTCCAGTCCATAGTGGATCTAACATAATAGTGAGAGTCCAGTCCATAGTGGATCCAACATAATAGGGAGAGCCCAGTCCATAGTGGATCTAACATAATAGTGTGAGAGTCCAGTCCATAGTGGATCTAACATAATAGTGTGAGAGTCCAGTCCATAGTGGATCCAACATAATAGGGAGAGTCCAGTCCATAGTGGATCTAACATAATAGTGAGAGTCCAGTCCATAGTGGATCCAACATAATAGGGAGAGTCCAGTCCATAGTGGATCTAACATAATATTGTGAGAGTCCAGTCCATAGTGGATCTAACATAATAGTGTGAGAGTCCAGTCCATAGTGGATCTAACATAATAGTGTGAGAGTCCAGTCCATAGTGGATCCAACATAATAGGGAGAGTCCAGTCCATAGTGGATCTAACATAATAGTGAGAGTCCAGTCCATAGTGGATCCAACATAATAGGGAGAGTCCAGTCCATAGTGGATCTAACATAATATTGTGAGAGTCCAGTCCATAGTGGATCTAACATAATATTGTGAGAGTCCAGTCCATAGTGGATCTAACATAATATTGTGAGAGTCCAGTCCATAGTGGATCTAACATAATATTGTGAGAGTCCAGTCCATAGTGGATCTAACATAATATTGTGAGAGTCCAGTCCATAGTTGATCCACCCCGGGTCCCGACTCTGGACAGCCAGCACTTCATCCATGGCCACCGGACCTGTGCCCCCCCCCCGCTCCCCCTCCACAAGGTGTATTAAATGTGTTAAAGGTGCGTAGCTTAAATGTTTGGACCGGGAAGGCTTGCAGCTCGTGAGAACACGAGCCACATATCCGTGACAAACAGCAACTTTAATAAACTATTGCCATCCATCTACTAAAATAATGTGGTAACTTAATATAAGTGATGTCACATATGACATAAATGTTGTTATAAGTAATTACTAGTCAAGCTAATGAATGTGTCCAGGTCACAAACATGTAATTAAATGGAGATCCCCCGGGTGCATCATCACAGTGTTAGCATTTACTAAACTGGAAGACACATCAGGGACGTAAAGCGTCTTCTCCTAGCGACTGCTTTCCTAAATCCGCTTTCAAAACTCAAGTTCAGAGACAGTTCAATTCACAGAAGGCAAGAAGTTCCAAGAGCGGGCCGCCCTTCAGAAACGAAGACGCCGCGACGTTCCAATCTGAGAAATGTAAAAATATAAACACATCACAAGCATCATTACTTCTGGCGGCGCTTTGATGCGGGCGGCTTTATTTGTCCTTGACGAGTGCGAGACACACGGCTCTATTGTCTTTCAAAATGGCTCCGGTAAAACTAAATTCACTGAGAGCCGGGCTAAGCTAGCGGATTGTTTTTCCAACTCCCCCTACAGATGTGATGTGCAATTTATTTTAGGGCCGCTGTGGTCAACATAAACGGACGACCGGGAACGTGCAGTTTTTTAAAGTGACAAAAACGGCCAAAAGTTCAACTGACCACAATAGACGTGGACTTTTGCACAGCACTCTATTTACCCTCGCCACGTCCCGCTAAGAAAATATATATACATTTTATATACATTATGAAAGATACATTATACCTGGAGTCGAACTTTTGCTTGCATGCAGAACGGCCCCAGGCCTATGGACACTACATCAACACAGCCAAGACAATGGGCATATACACACACACACACCCCGACCCCCACCTTCACCTTCACCACCGCTTGATTCACCTTCGGGGTGATGGACGGCTGGCAGCGCTTCATAGCAGCAGTTGACCTCCAGGGTCCCAACTCCCCCCCGCCCCTCTGTTGCGAGTTGTCGTGATTAAATGTAACATGTTTATGTGTGCATGGCATGGAGGTTTTTTACCACTCCAGACTAGGCACCCCTTTTTTTACTCATCTTCTTCCCCAGCGTTTTACCTTTTCCCACCTTTGGCGACCCATCAGTGTTTCTGTTCTGTAACCCTGTACACTGTTTGTTTGTCTAATCTTGAATGGAATTTGTGCTGAAAACATAGTTTTGTTGTACAAACCCCGTTTCCATGAATTGGGAAATGGTGCTGGATGTAAATATAAACGGAATACAATGATTTGCAAATCCTTTTCAAGCCATATTCAGTTGAATATGCTACAAAGACAACATATTTAAAGTTCAAACTGATCAACTTTTTTTTTGTTGCAAATAATCATTAACTTTAGAATTTGATGGCAGCAACACGTGACAAAGAAGTTGGGAAAGGTGGCAATAAATACTGATAAAGTTGAGGAATGCTCATCAAACACTTATTTGGA
>NC_084737.1:589493-591993 GCF_033978785.1 Entelurus aequoreus
GTCTCAAATGCTGATAGAAACTAAATTTAAAAAAAACCTGACTGGATGGATAGACAGAAGATCAATAATACTATTAAACCATGAACATGTAAATACACGATTAATAATATTCAGCTTTGCGAAGCTAAAAAAAAATAGAAGCTAACCTAGCTACGTAGCCAACGTGATAGCATAGCAGTCTCAAATGCAGATAGAAACTAAATTAAAAAAAAACCCTGACTGGATGGATAGACAGAAGATCAATAATACTATTAAACCATGAACATGTAAATACACGATTAATAATATTCAGCTTTGCGAAGCTAAAAAAAAATAGAAGCTAACCTAGCTACGTAGCCAACGTGATAGCATCAGTCTCAAATGCAGATAGAAACTAAATTAAAAAAAACCCTGACTGGATGGAAAGACAGAAGATCAAAAATACTATTAAACCATGAACATGTAAATACACGATTAATAATATTCAGCTTTTCGAAGCTAAAAAAATAGAAGCTAACCTAGCTACGTAGCCAACGTGATAGCATAGCAGTCTCAAATGCAGATAGAAAATAAATTTAAAAAAACCTAACTGGATGGATAGACAGAAGATCAAAAATACTATTAAACCATGAACATGTAAATACACGATTAATAATATTCAGCTTTGCGAAGCTAAAAAAATAGAAGCTAACCTAGCTAAGTAGCCAACATGATAGCATAGCAGTCTCAAATGCAGATAGAAACTAAATAAAAAAAAACCTAACTGGATGGTTAGAAAGAAGATCAATAATACTATTAAACCATGAACATGTAAATACACGATTAATAATATTCAGCTTTTCGAAGCTAAAAAACAGAAGCTAACTTAGATGCGGCGGCGGGCTTACTCACTGTAGTGCGTCTGCTATCCTGCTCAAAACACAACACAACCTCCTGGTGTTGGTGTTGCTGTAGTCCGCCGCTCCACCGATCGCACCTACAACTTTCTTATTTGCAGTCTCCATTGTCCATTAAACAAATTGCAAAAGATTCACCAACACAGATGTCCAGAATACTGTGGAATTTTGTCGAAGAAAACAGAGCTATTTGAATTGGGTTCAAACACTTCCCTTGACCTCGTGACGTCACGCGCATACGTCATCATACCGCGACGTTTTCAAGCGGAAGTTTCGCGAGATGTTTAAAATGTCACTTTATAAGTTAACCCGGCCGTATTGGCATGTGTTGCAATGTTAAGATTTCATCATTGATATATAAACTATCAGACTGCGTGGTCGCTAGTAGTGGCTTTCAGTAGGCCTTTAAGTAACTTACAGCCACTTGTTGCTAGGCAGAATAGGGCTCGATCACAACGGACTACCTATTGGATAGATACTGTATGTCACATACGCTTTTGAGTCGTGAATAATACTATAACCAAACAACTTGAGAAAATTAGACAAATTTGTATTATTGCGTACTTTAAGTAACTTACGGCCACTTGTTGCTAGGCAGAATAAGGCTCGACCACAACAGACTATCTATTGGATAGATATGTCACATACGCTTTTGAGTCGTGAATAATACTATAACCAAACAACTTGAGAAAATTAGACAAATTTGCAGTATATTGCGTACTTTAAGTAACTTACGGCCACTTGTTGCTAGGCAGAATAGGGCTCGACCACAACAGACTATCTATTGGATAGATATGTCACTTACGCTTTTGTGTCGTGAATAATATTATAACCAAACAACTTGAGAAAATTAGACAAATTTGCAGTATATTGCGTACTTTAAGTAACTTACAGCCACTTGTTGCTAGGCAGAATAGGGCTCGACCACAACAGACTATCTATTGGATAGATATGTCACATACGCTTTTGAGTCATGAATAATACTATAACCAAACAACTTGAGAAAATTAGACAAATTTGCAGTATATTGCGTACTTTAAGTAACTTACAGCCACTTGTTGCTAGGCAGAATAGGGCTCGACCACAACAGACTACCTATTGGATAGATATGTCACATACGCTTTTGAGTCGTGAATAATACTATAACCAAACAACTTGAGAAAATTAGACACATTTGCAGTATATTGCGTCATTTTGCGAAAATGGTAATTTTTTGTGAATTGGTGAAAAATCCTGGGGGTGGGTTCTGATTATTAGATACATGCATTCACTGCATTACTTCATCAAATGTAAAATAGATACGGGTACTGTATAAGTACCAACTCAAGTATTTCATATATATATATATATATATATATATATGTATGAAATACTTGACTTTCAGTGAATTCTAGCTATATATATATATATATATATATATATATATATATATATATATATATATATATATATATATATATATATATATATATATATATATATATATATATATATATATTTTATTATACATATAAATAAAAGAAATACTTGAAATTTCAGTGTTCTGCAGGCTATCCAGTAGATGGCAGTATTGTCCTGTTTAAGAGTGTCACAACATTGCTGTTTACGGCAGACGAACTGCTTTA
>NC_084737.1:596993-609493 GCF_033978785.1 Entelurus aequoreus
AGAGAAAATCATATCGTTGTAGTAAATTATGCAAATTACTCGATGATGTCATGGTGACCACGCCCATAGCCACGCCCCCACCGCCACAGGTGTCTTGGCAGTTTATGGGAAACACTGTAATGCATGTAACCCAGGGATGTCCAAAGTGCGGCCCGGTGGCCATTTTTTTAACGGCCTTAGGCACATTCTAAAAATACAATAAAAATAAATAAAAAACATAAAAAGTGGTCTAAAAGAGTAAACAGGTGACAATAAAATGTTGCTATGTTGACTCTAATAACACTAAGCTGTCATGCAGGCTGTTTCTTTCTCTACAACATAATAATGAATCAAAAACAATGTTATTGTGAATTATTGACCTATTCAAGGCTCCAATTAGGTCACATTAAATATTCCACTTTGAGATATTTTTTGGGGGGGAAAATGTTGCATATTTTGTGTTTGTCATATAAAAAACTATGTTTTTTTGTTTTTTTTTAAAGAAGGGCCTAAAATGAACAAACAAGGAACATAATAAACACACCCTTTTGGATCCCCAATAATTTTAGTGGGACTTTTTTTTGTTTGTTTTTTAAGTGTCATTGCTCAAAAAAATAATAATACATTAAAATCAATGTTGTTATGAGCTCCAATTATTATATCATCTGAAATGTTCCACTTTAAAATTTTATTGGGGGAAAATATTGCATATTTTGTGTTTTTTCCATAAAAAACTGGGTTTTCTTTGACAAAAAGGGCATACAACTTAAAACTAAAAAAAAACAAAAACCTTATATTGACAGATATACCTAATATTGATCAAGATATTTAAACTTTGAATAATAATAATAATAATAATACTAAATAATGACATTTTTTTAATTTTTTTGAACCTAAACCCTTTAGAGTCCCTGGTATCAAGCCTGAGTGGAGGCCTAAATGTATATTTTTTATACATATATTGCATTGCTTTTTAAAATAAAAAATATCAAAATGGCCCCCGCCTGCTTTGATTTTTCAGTGTGCGGCCCTCAGTGGAAAAAGTTTGGACACCCCTGATGTAACCGATGAAGTCTTCTATACTCATGTTCTGTAGCCAGGGGTGTGGTCTGCAAAGGCAACATTACCTTTAAAGAGTAATTCATTATAGTTACTCGTTACTTTACCAAAAAATGAATGGAATTACTAACGGAATTACTCGTTGATGAATTAATCACGAGGCAAAGTAGTTCATGCCGAACTGAAAAAAAACAAAACAATTATTTGACGTAGAGACGTTTCCGTAGCTCCCACTCCCTCCCTTCTGTTGCAAGTTTTGTTGGTTCTATGTAACATGTTTATGTGTGCTATGGCTATAAGTTTTTGTTCCCTGGCCTCAGTCTGGACCCCCTCCCTGGACTAAATATCATTATCTTCAATCTCTATTGTTCATGTTTCATTTTGCATGTTCTGTGGCCTGTCACTACCAGTGTTCCGAACATTACCTTTGAAAAGTAATTCATTATAGTTACTCGTTACTAGAGATGTCCGATAATATCGGTCTGCCGATATTATCGGCCGATAAATGCGTTAAAATGTAATATCGGAAATTATCGGTATCGGTTTTGTTATTATCAGTATCGTTTTTTTGTTTGTTTGTTTGTTTGTTTGTTTTTTTTTGTTTTTTTTATTAAATCCACATAAAAAACACAAGATACACTTACAATTAGTGCACCGACCCAAAAAACCTCCCTCCCCCCATTTACACTCATTCACACAAAAGGGTTGTTTCTTTCTGTTATTAATATTCTGCTTCCTACATTATAAATCAATATTTTTCAATACAGTCTGCAAGGGATACAGTCCGTAAGCACACATATTATATTGTTATTATATTGTTTTTATATTGTTTTACTTTCTTTTTTATTCAAGAAAATGTTTTTAATTTATTTATCTTATTTTATTTGATTAATTTTTTTTTAAAAGTACCTTATCTTCACCATACCTGGTTGTCCAAATTAGGCATAATAATGTGTTAATTCCACGACTGTATATATCGGTTGATATCGGTATTGGTTGATATCTGTATCGGTAATTAAAGAGTTGGACAATATCGGCATATCGGATATCGGCAAAAAGCCATTATCGGACATCCCTACTCGTTACTTTACCAAAAAAGGAATGGAATTACTCGTTGATGAGTGTAATAAATTACGAGGCAAAGTAGTTCATGCGGAACTAAAAAAAAAATAAATAAAAAATTTGACATAGAGATGTTTCATGAGAGCAGAGTGTGAATGCCTTCGAATGTGCTGTCGTGTATCCTTGCCCACCATCGGGCCACTGTAAGATTGCAAGCTTGTCACTTCAATCGATGGATTTGTTGTTCATTATCCCCTCGTAGTAGCAGCAGTAGGAGTGTGTGAGTGTACTTGGCCTACGTGTTGTTTGCTGTGTGATGTTGCCTCTCCATATTCAATGTCAAGTGCATTTTAGTGTGGTGCTGGTTGTTACTTTAATCAATGAAAAAGTTACTTCCTGCATTGAACTTGCAGTCTTGTTGATGTACAACCATGTCACAATTAGCGTGCCCGGGTACATAAAACGTGTTTACCAGTAACCACGTTACTGGTAAATAACACTGGTCACTAACGAATCAACTTCCCTTTTGCAACAGTCAAACGACTTGGACAAACTGTTCAGGAGAGATTTCAGGGATTCTATTTACGGGTTGACTCTTGAGCCCTAGTGGCTCCCTGGAGCATTTTTTTTTTTAAAAGATTGAAAATGGAAAAAGTCGGAAAAACATTTTTTTGTGCTTTATTATGTTTTTTTTTTGTTTGAGAACAAACGTGACACAAACCTTGTGTGTACGCTTCACTGATGACACTATTTGCTGAACATCCTTCTGTCCTACTGATTTTGCCGGTTCTTGAACTCACCATAGTTCTGTTTACATGTAAAATCCTCCACTCCTTTGTCTCATTTTGTCCACCAAACGTTGTATGCTGTGCGTGAATGCACCAAGAGGTGAGCTTTGTTGACGTTATTGACTTGTTTGGAGTGCTAATCAGGCATATTTGGTCTGTGCATGACTGCAAGCTAATCAATGCTAACATGCTATTTAGGCTAGCTGTATGTACGTATTGCATCATTATGCCTCATCTGTAGCTATATTTGAGCTCATTTAATATCCTTTACTTTTATCCTCTTTGTATATCATTTAAATTTGCATGTCTCATGACACATTATCTGTATGTGATATTGGCTGCATTTCAGATAGTTGTGTGCCATGTTGTTCCAGACCTCAGCAAAACATTACCTAGCTTGCCAAAGATTGTAATAAATCCATTAGAAGAAGACATTTCTTTTAACTTGGACACTTACTGTACATCATGTGTTGCCTTCATTATAACACTTATATAAGGCTTTTAAAGTCATTTTGATAGTAGGCTAATATAGCTAATATAGACACTTACATCATGTGTTGCCTTCATTATAACACTTATATAAGGCTTTTAAAGTCATTTAGATAGTAGGCTAATATAGCTAATATAGACACTTACATCATGTGTTGCCTTCATTATAACACGTAAATAAGGCTTTTAAAGTCATTTTGATAGTAGGCTAATATAGCTAATATAGACACTTACATCATGTGTTGCCTTCATTATAACACTTATATAAGACTTTAAAAGTCATTTTGATAGTAGGCTAATATAGCTAATATAGACACTTACATCATGTGTTGCCTTCATTATAACACTTATATAAGACGTTTAAAGTCATTTTGCTAGTAGGCTAATATAAACACTTACATCATGTGTTGCCTTCATTATAACACTTATATAAGACTTTTAAAGTCATTTTGATAGTAGGCTAATATAGCTAATATAAACACTTACATCATGCGTTGCCTTCATTATAACACTTATATAAGACTTTTAAAGTCATTTTGATAGTAAGCTAATATAGACACTTACATCATGTGTTGTCTTCATTATAACACTTATATAAGACTTTTAAAGTCATTTTGATAGTAGGCTATTATAGCTAATATAGACACTTGCATCATGTGTTGCATTCATTATAACACTTATATAAGACTTTTAAAGTCATTTTGATAGTAGGCTATTATAGCTAATATAGACACTTGCATCATGTGTTGCCTTCATTATAACACTTATATAAGACTTTTAAAGTCATTTTGATAGTAGGCTAATATAGCTAATATAGACACTTACATCATGTGTTGCCTTCATTATAACACTTATATAAGACCTTTAAAGTCATTTTGATAGTAGGCTAATATAGCTAATATAGACACTTACATCATGTGTTGCCTTCACTATAACACTTATATAAGACTTTTAAAGTCATTTTGATAGTAGGCTATTATACCTAATATAGACACTTACATTATGTGTTGTCTTCATTATAACACTTATATAAGACTTTTAAAGTCATTTTGATAGTAGGCTAATATAGCTAATATAGACACTTACATCTTGCGTTGCCTTCATTATAACAGCCCTTTGAGACACTTGTGATTTAGGGCTATATAAATAAACATTGATTGATTGATTGATTGATTGATTGATTGATATATAAGACTTTATAGTCATTTTGATAGTAGGCTATTATAACTAATATAGACACTTACATCATGTGTTGCCTTCATTATAACACTTATATAAGACTTTTCAGACAGATTTTTGGGGGGTATTTTTGGTCCAATATGGCTCTTTCAACATTTTGGATCGCCGACCCTTGGGTTGCCTGCATTAAAACTTGTAGTCATGTGGATGGATTAGCGGGCATCGGGCATCCCTGGTAAAAAGACGAGTGCGTGCAAACACAAGCAGATGAAAGAGTCCGGACCAGACACTCACCGAGTTGATGCAGGACAGTTCCTTGTTGAGCAGCCAGGGTAAGGAGAGTATCCCGACTCCGCTGTAGCACGACTGAATCCTTTCTTTAATCTTCTCCTTGATCTGCTTCATTGTGAACAGACACAAAGCCGTCTCCTTGGGTGGCTTGGCTCTGTTCTTCTGGCCCTGGGCGAACACGGCGAAGAGAACCTCATCGCGCTGCGAAATACCAAGCGACTGAGCCAAACGGGAGCCCGGTCGGGTCAAGTAAGCATCCTGGATCAAGCGATACTCCACTCCGTCTTTGGTGCAGCCGATGGGGAACTCGATGTAGGAGTAGAACTTGGGGTCGTCCACGCAGAGCCGCACGATCTTTGAGGTGAAGAACTGCTCGCTGCCCGCGTCGGGGGAAGTGAGCTGGGTGTCCAGCTGCAACGTGAGGTAGTAGACAAACTGCTCACTGCTGAAGCCGTAGATGTAGTAGATGTCAAACGCCGGGAACTTGGAGAGGGTGTCTGACGGGATCTTCAGCTGCGAGGAGACGAACTCGTCCTGGTAGACGAAGCTGAACATGTCCGCGTTCTCCTCGTTGGACATCAACTTGCGGCTGGACAGAGTCGGAAAGTACTCCGACTTCCCGTCGATGGGCGTGCCGACAAAGAGTTTCCCGCCTGCGCCGAAGACGTCTGGAGAGATGACCACCCCGGACATGGTGCTGGCCTCGGCAACGCTGGATAGGTAGTGCTCCTTGCGGTGATGGGGCTCGCCCAGCTTGAACAGATCGTCCAGTCGAAGGAACTGGCAAATTCCCTGGGAGGTACTCCCGCACGCGATCAAGCGGTTGTGGGCGTCATCGAGCAGCAGCAGTTTGTTGGTATTGGGGGTCTGCACCAGCTCGTAGGGACACGACTGGACGCCGGGCGGGGGGTAGCAGCGAGGGTTGTCGGTCACAGGGCCGGTCACGTGGCTTCGGAGTTTGGTCAGGTTGCCGGACAGTTTATAGATCCAGTTGACGGCGCCCAGGTAGACCTCGCCGGATTTGTTATTGACCACCAAATGCGTGAGACCCCCTTCTGGTGGAGAAAACGACAGGAGAGGAGGAGGGGAAGACGAGGAGGTGGTGGTGGTCGTGGACAGGGGGAGGATCAAGAGAAGGACGAGAGGTGAGAACATGGTGGTAACGACGTATAGTCCACTTCCGGGTGATGACTTCTTTTGTCCTGCCTCTTGTTCTCACCACCTCATGGTCCTTTCTTCAGCCTCGTCTGCCTCCGGCTCTGAGAACCACAAAACAAAGCGGGTATGTTAGATCAATTTTACTCCAATCCAGGTAACAACGTAATAAATCGCTTGATTGACACGGTTGTGGGCGTTGTTGAGGCAAAATGGAGCGGACTACTACTGCTCTCCGACCAGCAGAGGTGCCGTTGACGGAACTGGGAACGGAGGGTCTGTCAGTCCATCGCCAGCCAGGCATTAAAAAAAAATCGACCTAAAAATGAACGATCATCAATCTTCACCAAGACGCCACTTGATTGACATTCACGGCACCCGAGGGTCTTGTGAGATGACATCATCATTAAGAAAAAATGACCGACAGGAAGGCGAGAAACACTTTGTATTTCAACAGACTCTCGCGCCGTACCCATACTTGCCAACCCTCCCGAATTTTCCGGGAGACTCCCGAATTTCAGTGCCTCTCCCAAAAATCTCCCGGGACAACCATTCACCCGAATTTCTCCCGATTTAACCGAAGTAACCACAGTACACTATACCCTATAGTGTTCTGTGGTTACTTTTTGGTTGGCCAACGGTTTACGTTGTATTGCGCACCCTGACTGCGAGTGTGGGAGTCGGAACACACACCGTTCGGAAACAATTAAGTTAACACCTCTAAAGGCCTAGTGGCCACATGCGTGGACAGCACCTTTTAGCTCTTATTTCCAAAATGGTGTACACTACTGAATTGGGGTCTTATGGCCGCTTATGTGGACACTTATACTGCCATCTGGTGGTGTCAGAAGAGTATAACATACAATGGAATTTGGGAAAAAAAAGTGTAAAAATAAGAATTAGCATGTCAGTAAACATGAAGTACACGTTTGTGTACTTATGGACTAAGTACATCATATCGAAAAATGTTTCTTAGTTTTTATTCTAATTAGGGTCCAGTAAGCCCAAATAGCAAAGAGAAATAAAAAACAAAAAAACATGTAAACAAACAGCTCGGGCCTTAAGAGGGTATGTATATAAACATTAACAGAATATTTCTGTGTAGCTGATTGGAGAGCTAGCTTCCGCAGCTAGAGGGTCCATGACGATGACTTCTGTTTTGTTGGATCAGCCGTTTTACTGCCATGTTACAGACACCGTTCGGAAACAATTAAGGTATGTAAATAAACATAAGTAACTAATTTCACAGTGTAAATAAATCTGGACTGCTGTGTTCGTCTCCCAGCCGAGCATAGCGTTTATACTCGTACGGATTCAGTTTCACAAATTCTTCAGTAAATTCACCAAAACGTCACCGTGGACTTATTGAGTCTGTTTAGCTGATTGGAGAGCTAGCTTTTGCAGGTAGTGGGTCCATGACCATGACTTCTGTTTTGTTTTATCAGCCGTTTTACTGCCGTGTTACAGACACCGTTCGGAAACAATTAAGTTAACACCTCTAAAGGCCTTAGTGGCCACATACGTGGACAGCAACTTTTAGCTCTTATTTCCAAAATGGTGTACACTACTGAATTGGGGTCTTACGGCCGCTTACGTGGACACTTATACTGCCATCTGGTGGTGTCAGAAGAGTATAACATACAATGGAATTTGGAGAAAAAAAACTGTAAAAATAAGAATTAGCATGTCACTAAACATGAAGTACACGTTTGTGTACTTATGGACTAAGTACATCATATCGAAAGATGTTTCTTAGTTTTTATTCTAATTAGGGTCCAATAAGCCCAAATAGCAAAGAGAAATAAATAAAAAAACATGTAAACAAACAGCTTGGGCCTTAAGAGGGTATGTATATAAACATTAACAGAATATTTCTGTGTAGCTGATTGGAGAGCTAGCTTCCGCAGCTAGTGGGTCCAGGACCATGACTTCTGTTTTGTTGGATCAGCCGTTTTACTGCCATGTTACAGACACCGTTCGGAAACAATTAAGGTATGTCAATAAACATAAGTAACTAATTTCACAGTGTAAATAAATCTGGACTGCTGTGTTCGTCTCCCAGCCGAGCATAGCGTTTATACTCGTACGGATTCAGTTTCACAAATTCTTCAGTAAATTCACCAAAACGTCACCGTGGACTTATTGAGTCTGTTTAGCTGATTGGAGAGCTAGCTTTTGCAGGTAGTGGGTCCATGACCATGACTTCTGTTTTGTTTTATCAGCCGTTTTACTGCCGTGTTACAGACACCGTTCGGAAACAATTAAGTTAACACCTCTAAAGGCCTTAGTGGCCACATACGTGGACAGCAACTTTTAGCTCTTATTTCCAAAATGGTGTACACTACTGAATTGGGGTCTTACGGCCGCTTACGTGGACACTTATACTGCCATCTGGTGGTGTCAGAAGAGTATAACATACAATGGAATTTGGAGAAAAAAAACTGTAAAAATAAGAATTAGCATGTCACTAAACATGAAGTACACGTTTGTGTACTTATGGACTAAGTACATCATATCGAAAGATGTTTCTTAGTTTTTATTCTAATTAGGGTCCAATAAGCCCAAATAGCAAAGAGAAATAAATAAAAAAAACATGTAAACAAACAGCTTGGGCCTTAAGAGGGTATGTATATAAACATTAACAGAATATTTCTGTGTAGCTGATTGGAGAGCTAGCTTCCGCAGCTAGTGGGTCCAGGACCATGACTTCTGTTTTGTTGGATCAGCCGTTTTACTGCCATGTTACAGACACCGTTCGGAAACAATTAAGGTATGTCAATAAACATAAGTAACTAATTTCACAGTGTAAATAAATCTGGACTGCTGTGTTCGTCTCCCAGCCGAGCATAGCGTTTATACTCGCACCAAAACGTCACTGTGGACTTATTGAGTCTGTTTAGCTGATTGGAGAGCTAGCTTTTGCAGGTAGTGGGTCCATGACCATGACTTCTGTTTTGTTTGATCGGCCGTTTTACTGCCGTGTTACAGACACCGTTCGGAAACAATTAAGTTAACACCTCTAACGGCCTAGTGGCCACATGCGTGGACAGCACCTTTTAGCTTATTTCCAAAATGGTGTACACTACTGAATTGGGGTCTTATGGCCGCTTATGTGGACACTTATACTGCCATCTGGTGGTGTCAGAAGAGTATAACATACAATGGAAAAAACCTGTAAAAATAAGAATTAGCATGTCACTAAACGTGAAGTACACGTTTGTGTACTTATGGACTAAGTACATCATATCGAAAGATGTTTCTTAGTTTTTATTCTAATTAGGGTCCAATAAGCCCAAATAGCAAAGAGAAATAAAAAAGAACAACATGTAAACAAACAGCTCGGGCTTTAAGAGGGTATGTATATAAACATTGACAGAATATTTATGTGTAAATAAGTAATTTCACAGTGTAAATATCTAAGCCTGTGACCTTCCATCCCTCAGAATGTACTGCATCAACAAGCCACATCGGCGTGTAAAGGATATCACCACATGAGCTCAGGAACACTTCAGAAACCCACTGTCGGTAACTACAGTCGGTCGCTACATCTGTAAGTGCAAGTTAAAACTCTCCCATGCAAGGCCAAAACCGTTTATCAACAACACCCAGAAACGCCGTCGGCTTCGCTGGGCCTGAGCTCATCTAAGATGGACTGATGCAAAGTGGAAAAGTGTTCTGACGAGTCCACATTTCAAATTGTTTTTGGAAACTGTGGACGTCGTGTCCTCCAGACCAAAGAGGAAAAGAACCATCCGGATTGTTCTAGGCGCAAAGTGGAAAAGCCAGCATGTGTGATGGTATGGGGGTGTATTAGTGGCCAAGACCAATTTCCGGACTATAAGCCGCACCGGACTATAACCCGCACCAGCTAAATTTAGGGTAAAATACAGATTGCTCCATATATAAGCCGCACCCTTGTATAAGCCGCAGGGTTTTGATGTGTAATTAGCGTAGTATATAGGGGTTCCTGCTACCACGGAGGGGATTGTCGGAACAGAGATGAGCGTCCCATTTATTAACAATAAATCTTTCAATCATTCAATCAAACTTTCACATCTTTGACATCGTGCAGAGTACAAATAATACAACACTGCAAAGTAGCACAAAGTGCTCGCCTGTACGTTATCAAAATAACCAGCCTACCGGTATATGAAAAGTCAGTCTTTAATCATTGTGTCATCGTCTTCCTCCTGCGTACTAAAACCCCCGTCGGTGTCGGAGAAGAACAGGCCGTATATAAGCCGCACCCTCGTATAAGCCGCAGGGACCAGAACGAGGGGGAAAAAATAGCGGCTTATGGTCCGGAAATGACGTTAACTTACACATCTGTGAACGCGGCATTAATGCTGAAAGGTACATACAGCTTTTGGAGCAACATATGTTGCCATCCAAGCAACGTTAGCATGGACGCCCCTGCTTATTTCAGCAAGACGACGCCAAGCCACGTGTTACAATGTCTTCTAAAATGTTGTGGCTCATATCCCTTGGCGCTCTGTGGTCCGTTTGATACGGCCGTGTAACGCGGGACCTTCAACGCCATAAAGTCCACGAGGCAAAACGTTTCTCACATCCCCTTTTTCTCTGGCTGCTAACTCACCACATTCCTCTCCCTCTCCTCCCTTCAAGACACTTTACTCCGTCAATGGCGTCTTTCATCCCGGGCCCGGGCCATGATTACCGTGGACCAGAACGCCACGCTCTTTGCCAATCCTCAGTCAGGACAATGGCGTCCCTGTTTGGAGTCCCTGACGCACACCCAGACCAAATATGAGCCGACTTACGCACGCTTACAGTGTGTGGCGGCGAGCGTTTATCCACCCTCACGCACTCGCACCGCTGACTTGACGCCACTAAACACACTTCAACACCACTTCCCAGCACGTTTTTAAAAACGCAGAACAAGACGGCTGCTTTCATCGTCACGTTTCTATAAATAACTGTTACAACAACAACAAAAAACAAGCACTGATGCAAGCGACTGCTTGACAAAACTGGGACAAGTTGGGAGAAAACAACAACGTTTTTTCCTGGTTAAAAAGCTGCTCTTTAAAGTCTGAATTAGACCAAATGGAAAAGTTTACAGAGCTCACAGATGTCGTTGGATAAATAAAAGAGAGATAAATGGGAGTGGGTATTCCAAATGAGGCACACACTTGCACAGACCAGTGTTTCCCACACATTCATTTATTTGTGGCGGCCCACCGCGAAAGAATTACGTCCGCCACAATTTTTTGTTTTTTAATTATTTTTATTTATTTATTTATTTTTAAAAAAAAAAAATTTTTTATTTTTTTTTATTTTTTTGTCCTCTCCAGCTTCTCAGGCAAATCATATAGTTCAGGGGTCACCAACGCGGTGCCCGCGGGCACCAGGTAGCCCGTAAGGACCAGATGAGTAGCCCGCTGGCCTGTTCTAAAAATAGCTCAAATAGCAGCACTTACCAGTGAGCTGCCTCTATTTTTTTACATTTTATTTATTTACTAGCAAGAAGGCCTCGCTTTGCTCGACATTTTTAATTCTAAGAGAGACAAAACTCAAATAGAATTTGAAAATCCAAGAAAATATTTTAAAGACTTGGTCTTCACTTGCTTAAATAAATTCATAATTTTTTTTACTTTGCTTCTTATAACTTTCAGAAAGACAATTTTTGTTGTTGTTTTTGTCTCTCTGTCTAATCCCCCTCTTGTCCCCACTGTCTTCCTTTTTCTCTCTTTCTATCCCCTCCTGCTCCGGCCCGGCTGCACAAAATGATAATATAAATACATTTAATAAAGTCAAAATACAAGTAAGGCAACAAGAGAAATATCCTACACTTCTCTTTTGTAAAGTAAATGTGAACAGCCTATATGGGCATCTACATCTGCTATATGATTTGCCCGAGAAGCTGGGCAGGACATTATAAAAAAATAAAAAAAATAAAAAAATAAAAAGAAAGACAATTTTAGAGAAAAAATACAACCTTAAAATGATTTTAGGATTTTTAAACACATATACCTTTTTACCTTTTAGATTCTTTCCTCTTCTTTCCTGACAATTTCAATCAATGTTCAAATAAATTAATTTTTTATTGTGAAGAATAATAAATACATTTTAATTTCATTCTTCATTTTAGTTTCTGTTTTTTTCGACGAAGAATATTTGTGAAATATTTTTCAAAAAGATTCGAATTAGCCAGTTTTTCTCTTCTTTTTTTTCTTCGGTTGAATTTTGAATTTTAAAGAGTCGAAATTGAAGATAAACTATGTTTCAAAATGTAATTGTCATTTTTCTTGGTGTGTTTTCTCCTCTTTTAAACCGTTCAATTAAGTGTAAATATCATTAATTATTAATAATAACATAGAGTTAAAGGTCAATTGAGCAAATTGGCTATTTCTGGCAATTTATTTAAGTGTGTATCAAACTGGTAGCCCTTCGCATTAATCACTACCCAAGAAGTAGCTCTTGGTTTCAAAAAGGTTGGTGACCCCTGATATAGTTGATGTAGATGCCCATATAGGC
>NC_084737.1:612298-614798 GCF_033978785.1 Entelurus aequoreus
TTTTGCATTAAAAAGTAATCATTTTACATAAAAAAAGTAATAATTTTATGAGAAAACACAAAGAATATGAGAAATTCTTGCAAATTTTATAAGTAAAAAGTCGACACATTGTAAGAAAAAGACTACTTTTAGTAAAAAAAATAAATAAAAAATTCTGAATTTTTTGTTTGTAATTGGTTTTAATCTTCATTATTTACTTCAAGTTATTACAGTATGTCTCTATATACATATTTATTTATTGTTTTCATTTTGGCCAAAGGGGGCGCATTTCAATTTTTTTACACACACTTGTTATTTCATATGTTGACCAGAGGGGGAGCACTTTTAAAAGCGACACACAGTCAATTTTAAAAAATCCCTCCTTATTGAGACAATCCTCATTTTGACCAGCAGGGTGCTAATGAGACATTGTCTATTAGATGCAATGTTATTGGGACCATGATTTATGTCATCACTTGTTCACACCTCCTCATATGGAAGATACTTTTCCTTCATGTTTCAAGAAGGGTGGAAATACAAGAACACACACACCCTCACACACACACACACACACTGACCTTAGCCAAACACTTAGACCTAATTCATAGAAGGCACTTCTCGAGCACGTCGCCTGTCAACTAGAATGAAGTGTGGACATGAGGGAGCACACCCAGCTTCTGTCTCATCTTGTTTACCACCAGAGAAATGTTCACACCACGGCCATCGTTTTCTTTGTGGAATGATTGTCTCCTGACATAAGTGCCAAAACATTAGTACACGCTGGCTAAAATACAGTAATCGCTATATTTACATTCATACAGTATTTTATCAGATCATTTGAAGGAAAGTCCATTTTTACGTCATTTCTAAAAGGATCCTGGTAACTTTCAGCATATTCTAGAACGGGGTTTTTGAGGTAAGGTCTGGTGTGCCTGAGAGAGAAGATCTCATTTCACCTATTCGGGTTAAAAATATGTTTTGCTAAGTATTAATTATAGTCTCCAAATGATATGTTGTGGTTGAGTGTGGGCAGAGTAACCGTGTAGTACTCTTCCATATCAGTAGGTGGCAGCAGGTAGCTAATTGCTTTGTAGATGTCGGAAACAGCGGGAGGCAGAGTGCAGGTAAAAAGGTGTCTAATGCTTAAACCACAAAGAAACAAAAGGTGAGTGCCGCAAAGAAAAGGTGTTGAAGCTTAGGAAGGCTATGCAGAGCGAAACTAAAACTGAACTGGCTACAAAGTCAACAAAAACTAAATGCTGGACGACAGCAAAGACTTACTGTGGAGCAAAGACGGCGTCCACAATGTACATCCCAACATGACATGACAATCAACAATGTGCACACAAAGAAGGATAAAAACAAGTGAAATATTCTTGATTGCTGAAACAAAGTAGATGCGGGAAATATCGCTCAAAGGAAGACATGAAACTGCTACAGGAAAATACAGAAAAAAGAGAAAAATCCACCAAAATAGGAGCGCAAGACAAGAAGTAAAACACTACACTAGGGCTGCAACAACTAATCGATTAAAACGATTAAAATTGATTATAAAAATAGTTGCCGATTACTTTAGTCATCGATTCGTTGGATCTATGCTATGCGCATGCGCAGAGGCTTTTTATTATTATTATTATTATTTATTTTATTTTATTTTTTAAATAAATAAACCTTTATTTATAAACTGCAACATGTACAAACAGCTGAGAAACAATAATCAAAATAAGCATGGTGCCAGTATGCTGTTTTTTTTAAAATAAAATACTGAAAGGATAGAAATGTAGTTTGTCTCTTTTATCCGATTATTATCGATTAATCGAAGTAAAAATCGACAGATTAATTGATTATCAAGTTAATCGTTAGTTGCAGCCCTACACTACACACAGGAAAACAGCAAAAAGTCCAAATAAGTCAGGGTGTGATGTGACAGGTGGTGACAGTACACCTACTTTGAGACAAGAGCTATAGTGATGCATGCTTGGTTATGCTTTAAAGTCATATCCAACAATTGCGACAACGACTTTTTACTGTCAACTGAGTTTCGTTTTTGAATGATGTCTGCTGGTGGTGTGCCTCCGCATTTTCTCAACGCAAAAAATGTGCCTTGGCTGAAAAAGGTTGAAAAACACTGATGTAGAACAGTGATATGAACCACAAAATGATCCAATTCCATACAATTGGTCTGAAAATGATTACAGAAGAAATGCTCTTCCACTAGAAGGTACATACCTTAGTCAGAGTGGTGTAGAGAGTACGGCCAACTGAACTACAGGCGCCATGACTGCTGCTACCAATGACGTGTGTGGCTGGAGTCGCATTCGTGCACGTTTTGACTATTTATTCATCAAAACCGCATTCCTAATTTCTGTATTTTTATCTATGTATTTACTTACTGATTTCTCTAATATTCTATTTACTTAGTAATCACTGCTTGTGTTACGGATTGACTACAAACACTTGTGTTAGAAATGTCAATAAAAACGGAAAAGAGGTTGGGATTAAATAAACTCTGCTTCTTCCT
>NC_084737.1:622298-644798 GCF_033978785.1 Entelurus aequoreus
CTAAAAAAACAAAATAAAATAAATAAATATTGACTGTTGTTACCCAAAGTATATTAAGTGGGATTTTTCAGAAAAACAAATATATACAGTAACACAAAAACAAGCTGTCTCTGTGATCACTATAGGTGTATAAATAATAATATAGTGTTAAATAAAATCAGTCCCTTGGGCACAAAACTGAAAATAATACAGCTCTCCAAAAAGTGCACTTCTGCTGCTATTGGAACATAACTGTTTGTTATGATGCTTTGGCATTTTTGCACTTTATTTCTTTATTGAAATACAATTCTATGAAGAGAAAAGTTCTTTGCAAACGTGGTTACAATGCTAAAAAAATGAAAAGTTAAAGCTAAAAAAAGAAATACACTTTATTGAGTTGACATTATTTCTTTATAGGGGGAAAGATGTTATGAGCTAGGGAATACAACTACACTACCCAGCATGCAACGGGAGTGACGAGCTTGCGCGGTAGCCCCGAAAAGTGTTGCATGTCGTCACCCGGGCAGCTAAAAATGAGGTTATGAGCACGCTGTGAAAGTAAACGTCAAGAACTCAGCCAACACGCCTCGTCTGCATTATTTATAATTAGACAGACAACACATCTACAGTGTGATTTTGTTTTATTACAAGTAAAGAAAAACAAAAGTTCAAAAAGGGAGATATGTTGTATATATATGTATGTGCTGCGGTTGCTTTAAGAACGTTGCGACAGCTGCCGTAAACGAGGTGCGTTGCTAGCCTGGTTGCTATGTTTCCGGTTGGTCGTAAAAGTGTTTTTACCCTGCTCAAATTTCTCAGTAAAGTTATTCATTAGATTATACCGTTTTGTTTTGAACTTTATTACACCTTGGAGCGCTTTTTCCCATCCATTGTTTTCCTGCTTTCGCTATCTGCGCCTAATGACTGAGCTACGGGACGCCATTTCTTGTGATGTCCCACGGAGCATTTCTGGTCGTTCCGAGGGATTAGAATAAAAGAACCAACTCTTTTTCTTTACTATAGTGGTCTCGATAACGGGTACCGGTTCTCAAAAAGGGATTCGAGTCCGAGGACTCGGTTCATTTCTTATCGAACAACCGGGAAAACCGGCTTCGAGTATCATCCCTAAGCACAACACACACAAAACTACTCCAATGTCTGGTGCAATAAGAGGAATGTGCTGGGAACTGAGTGTGTGTCTGTATTGTGTGTGTGTGTGTGTGTGTGTTGGCGTGGGCTGCTGCACCATGCGGCGGCGACACACTGCCGCGTTTACGGTCACATTCCAGCAGTGACATCATGACCCGGTGGACAGCTGCAAGAGCACACACACACACTTACACACACGTACACACACACACAAAAACAACAGTTTAACATGTGACCCATCGCTCGGCCATGTGACAATCATTCTGGGGGGGGGGGGGGAACCCGCCCACATTCAGCCGGGACAGAACCATGTGGCGTGCGTACGCCGCAGTCACATGACCACAGAAACGCTGGTTTAAAAGCGCGGCGGCTAGCGTGGTCTCCTCCGCAATACGCTGGTTTCGCTCTCCAAGCCCCGCACAGTCGGAGGGATTGAAGGACTTCTGTCCCGCGGGGGGGGTCGCATCTTACTGCGGGGTTGGTTCTCTCGGGATGCAGACGGACCAGGAACAGGATTTATTCCTCTTAAATCAGGGGTGTCCAAACTTTTTCCACTGAGGGCCGCACACGGGAAAATTAAAGCATGCGGGGGCCATTTTGGTATTTTTAATTTTCAAACCATAACAAAATTAATGCATTTTTTAATTTATTTTACCTTTAGGGGTCCCGGGGACCATAAAGGGTCTCAGTCATTAAAATGTTAAAAATAAGTCAGATTATTATTTTTTTTTTAAATTATTAAACACTTACAGTAAATCTCTATATCAGGAGTCACCAATGCGGTGCCCGCGGGCACCAGGTAGCCCGTAAAGACCAGGGGCCGTACGTGTCCCGTAGCTAAGTTAGCTTCAATGGCGTCGTTAGCGATGGATTGTTAAGCTTCGCCAGGCTGGAAAGCATTAACCGTGTATTTACATGTCCACGGTTTAATAGTATTGTTGATCTTCTGTCTATCCTTCCAGTCAGGGGTTTATTTCTTTTGTTTCTATCTGCAGTTAAGCCCAATGCTATCACGTTAGCTCCGTAGCTAAAGTGCTTCGCCGATGTATTGTCGTGGAGATAAAAGTAACTGTGAATGTCCATTTGGCGTTCTCGACTCTCATTTTCAAGAGGATATAGTATCCCAGGTGGTTTAAAATACAAATCCGTGATCCACAATAGAAAAAGGAGAAAGTGTGGAATCCAATGAGCCAGCTTGTACCTAAGTTACGGTCAGAGCGAAAAAAGATACGTCCTGCACTGCACTCTAGTCCTTCACTCTCACGTTCCTCATCCACGAATCTTTCATCCTGGCTCAAATTAATGGGGTAATCGTCGCTTTCTCGGTCCGAATCGCTCTCGCTGCTGGTGTAAACAATGGGGAAATGTGAGGAGCCTTTCAACCTGCGACGTCACGCTACTTCCGGTACAGGCAAGGCTTTTTTTTTTATCAGCGACCAAAAGTTGCGAACTTTATCGTCGATGTTCTCTACTAAATTCAGCAAAAATATGGCAATATCGCGAAATGATCAAGTATGACACATGGAATTAGAGATGTCCGATAATATCGGTCTGCCGATATTATCGGCCGATAAATGCGTTAAAATGTAATATCGGAAATTATCGGTATCGTTTTTTTATTATCAGTATCGTTTTTTTTTTGTTTGTTTTTTTTTGTTTTTTTTATTAAATCCACATAAAAAACACAAGATACACTTACAATTAGTGCACCAACCCAAAAAACCTCCCTCCCCCATTTACACTCATTCACACAAAAGGGTTGTTTCTTTCTGTTATTAATATTCTGCTTCCTACATTATATATCAATATATATCAATACAGTCTGCAAGGGATACAGTCCGTAAGCACACATGATTGTGCGTGCTGCTGCTCCACTAATAGTACTAACCTTTAACAGTTAATTTTACTAATTTTCATTCATTACTAGTTTCTTATGTAACTGTTTTTATATTGTTGTACTTTCTTTTTTATTCAAGAAAATGTTTGTAATTTATTTATCTTATTTTATTTGATTCATTTTTTTTTAAAAGTACCTTATCTTCACCATACCTGGTTGTCCAAATTAGGCATAATAATGTGTTAATTCCACGACTGTATATATCGGTTGATATCGGTATCGGTTGATATCGGTATCGGTAATTAAAGAGTTGGACAATATCGGCATATCGGATATCGGCAAAAAGCCATTATCGGACATCCCTACATAGAATGGATCTGCTATCCCCGTTTGAATAAGAAATTTTCATTTCAGTAGGCCTTTAAATAACTGTCTTTAAAATCTGTTGGTGCAAAAAAAAACAACCATATTTGATAGTCAATCATACCCACACTGCTAGCAATACAAAGCGTCTTCGGCGCGGCACGTCCGTATCAATCCATCGCCCGTTTAATATCTGCAGGAGCGTTATTGCCATTTATGTCAGCGGTCCCACCCGCCTCGTCATCCTGCGGCTCATGCGCTTTAATCTGATGTCGTAAAAAAAAAAAAAAGGCAGGGAAATATCGCTCGTTAAAGAGCGCGACTCGGCTGCCAAATTAGTGTGTTTACGTCCGGGCTCCCGCTAATGGCGGCCGAACATTTGTACCGACAGCTCACTTTACAGCCGGCGCCGCCACAATAAAACAGCCTTCTAACGCAGCCGACTATAAAGATGGATGGCGATACATCCCTAAAAGCCTCTCACATAGGACACCACAATAGGCACCGTGGGGAATTATTTTTGTCTTTTTTTTTTTGTCATTGACTGCACAGATTTTCTTCATTCTCGGGATAATGCGGTTTTCTTTCTTGTTTTCCGTCTCTCGCTCATTTTGTCAAACTGCAAAATTGCTGTTCTGCGTTTGGCAGCCAGCTTCAATTATCTGCGCCAAACTCCCTGATAAAGAAGTGTGGTTTTGGCCTATTCAAGCACTTAAAGACCCGCTAAATGGCTTTAGCTGCAGGGTCCCCCGCTTGGAAGGCTACACACACACACACACACACACACACACACACACACACACACACACACACACACACTCTCCTTTCCATACTCATCAACTGCACTATTTTTCTTTTAAACGTTTGTCAGCACAACATTTTAGATAGGGTGTGGTCTGTAAAATGAAATACATTGGGGCCTCTAATCAGCGCTAAGTCCAAAAACACTTGCATCGCTGTGGCTGTAGGCAACCTCAAGAAGTTTTTGTTTTTTTTTATAAACTCCACATTAGGGTTGTACGGTGGTCCGCCACGAAAGAATTACGTCCGCCACAAATTTTTAAAAAAATAAAAAAATAAATAAATAAATAAAATTAAAAAAAAAAATGTAAAAAAAAAATGTAAAAAAAAAAAAATGTAAAAAAATAAAAATAAAAATAAAAATAATAATATTTTTTTTTTTTGTCCTCTCCAGCTTCTCAGGCAAAGCATATAGTTGATGTAGATGCCCATATCGGCTGTTCAGATTTACTTTACAAAAGAGAAGTGTCTTATTTGTACTTGACTTTAGTAAATGTATTTATATTAGAAACACCACATGTGTATATAACAAAGGGTGCAAAGTCTGCAGGCAGTAGGAAACACATGGTTAAGTGTAGGGAGAAAAACTGATGGCAGTCTAAAGTTCAAGATTTTTGGAGCTCTTTGTTCAGTGGATCAGATGTTTGATGAAGCTTTGTGTCTATCTACCACCACTACTGTTTTATGTTTATTTGTTACTGACTGTGGCAGGACACCTCTGCCTTTGTTTCACTTTATGTTGCTGGTAAATAATATGGTTGTAGTAGTGGGCTAAAGTTGAATTATTTAGTATGCACTAATTAAAGGGGCAGAGCTTTGAGAGACATTTTAGCTTTTATATTTTATAAGATATATTTTTTGTAAGAACCACAATTAATAAATATATTTCAGTGAATAACTTATTGTTCAAATCTGTATATAAATATGTACTTAAAGTGTTGTAATTATATTGTAAAATGGATGGATGGATGGATGGATGGATGGATGGATGGACGTTTAAAACAAAACTGTTATTATTAATTAGTAAGTATACCGGGCCGGCACGCAAAGGCAGTGCCTTTAAGGTTTATTAGCGTACACATGGGCATTTTAAAAAGTCATACATTTTACTTTTCGAAACCGATACCGATAATTTCCGATATCACATTTTAAAGCATTTATCGGCCGATATTATCGGACATCTCTAAAAGAGACCGTATCCCTTTTTTTTTCTTCCTCATGTACTCCGAAACATTTTCAGAATGAAGAAAAAAATGCATTTATTGTAAGTTCAAATTGCAATCCTTCTATTTATCTTGAAAACACGTCAAAGTAGTACTCCAAAGTACCCTCGCCATCACTTGTTAGTTGGAAAGCAAAAAGTGGATACTGAGTACCGTCTCTCCAACACCAGAGTGGTAGTGACGCATCAAAACAACAAAACGTGTTTGTTGGAGGAAAAAGGCTGGCCGGGATACCAGAGAGAAAGGTGGCTATTGACATTTAGATAAAGGACGCATCAACCTCTCTCAACATCCACTTTTACAAGTGCAGTCGTGGTGCGCTAAAAGCCACAAAAACACTGGTTTCCCTGTAGACCTGCTCGGATTGGATGAGGACACAAAGTTGAAAAAAAAAAAAAAAAAGGCAAAAACCTGGAATCGTTTGTATATTGAAAAATATTTGTTTTCCTTGCTTGCAAATCTTTTATTTTATTTTTTAAATGAAAACCTTTTTTTTTTTTTCTTTACTTGCGAATCGTATTTTCAATTGAAGAATTTTTTATTTTTTTTTACGTGTGAATCTTTTTTTTTTTCGACCCCGAAAAGTGACAAGCGGTAGAAAATGGATGAATGAAAAACAAGACCCACCCTTTTTTAATTTAAAATGTACATAATATTCTTATTCATCTTATATTTTGTATAGGGATGTCCGATAATGGCTTTTTGCCGATATCCGATATGCCGATATTGTCCAACTCTTTAATTACCGATACCGATATCAACCGATACCGATATATACAGTCGTGGAATTAACACATTATTATGCCTAATTTGGACAACCAGGTATGGTGAAGATAAGGTACTTTTTTTTAAAAAAATGAATCAAATAAAATAAGATAAATAAATTAAAAACATTTTCTTGAATAAAAAAGAAAGTAAAACAATATAAAAACAGTTACATAGAAACTAGTAATTAATGAAAATTTGTAAAATTAACTGTTAAAGGTTAGTATTATTAGTGGAGCAGCAGCACGCACAATCATGTGTGCTTACGGACTGTATTCCTTGCAGACTGTATTGATATATATTGATATATCCCCCCCACTCACCCACACACACACACACACACACACACACACACACACACACACACACCATCTATCACTTAGCCACTTTACTCCGGACTCAAAATGCTGCTAACTGTTTTAACTGTTTACACTGTTTACATTGCACTTTGCACTCCCATCTGAATACTTGAATACTTACGTTGCAATACTGTATATACAATAGATAGATATTATAGATATTCTGGTAATATCTTCTTCCCCTGTATATTTTTCCCCCCCCTCATGCGACTGTTTAAATTGTTGTCTTTTTTATTCTTCTTTTACACTTTATATTTATAGACACCGTGGATGTGAGAGGAACGTAATTTCGTCCACCTGTATGTCCTGTACAAACAGTTGTTTGACAATAAAGCTGACTTTGTCTTTGACTTTGATATATAATGTAGGAAGCAGAATATTAATAACAGAAAGAAACAACCCTTTTGTGTGAATGAGTGTAAATGGGGGAGGGAGGTTTTTTGGGTTGGTGCACTAATTGTAAGTGTATCTTGTGTTTTTTATGTGGATTTAATAAAAAAACAAACAAAAACAAAAAAACAACGATACTGATAATAAAAAAACCGATACCGATAATCTCCGATATTACATTTTAACGCATTTATCAGCCGATAATATCGGCAGACCGATATTATCGGACATCTCTAATTTTGTATTATCTTTTTAACTCCGGGGGTCCATCCGTCCATCTTTTTCCGCTTATCCAGAGTCGGGTCGCGGGGGCAGCAGCCTAAGTACAGAAGACCAGACTTCCATTGTCCCCAGCTACTCTTTCTCACGCTCAACTCTGTGTTGATCTATTAGTTTGTATTTACTACATGCCAATTTAATTAATTAGTATTTCGTTTTTTAACTACATATCTATTTAATATTGATGCATTTGACTAATTGTTAGAATAATCACGTATACACTACCGTTCAAAAGTTTGGGGGTCACCCAAACAATTTTGTGGAATAGCCTTCATTTCTAAGAACTGTTGCAAAGCTGTGTCATCAACACTCACAAGTATAAAACTACTTTGTTAAAGTAATCATTTCTTATTTCAAGCATGAACAAAAAAAATTCATGACTTTGACACAATTGTGTCTCATAATTAAAACAGATGACGGCCAAATGGACTTTGCTGTTTTATTTTCAATAAAACAATAGAAAAGACGTACTCATATAGTAGTACAGTTGGCACAGTACAGTACACCGACAGGTAATATTTCAACATTTAACATGTGACATTTCTAACAATGTTGAACAGAAATAGTTCATGCACATTCAGGTCAATTCTTCAAAATTACAATAAAAAATGTTTTGGGTATATTTTTTACTTAATTTAAGAATATTGTTCATATAGTAGTACAGTTGGCACAGTACAGTAAACTGACAGTTATTATTTAAACATTTAACATGTGATATTTCAAACTATTTTGAACAGAAATAGTTCATGCATATTCAGATAAATTCTTCAAAATTACAATAAAAAATGTTTTGGGTATATTTTTTACTTAATTTAAGAATATTTTTCATATAGTAGTACAGTTGGCACAGTACAGTACACCGACAGGTAATATTTCAACATTTAACATGTGACATTTCAAACTATTTTGAACAGAAATAGTTCATGCATATTCAGGTAAATTCTTCAAAATTACAATAAAAAATGTTTTGGGTATATTTTTTACTTAATTTAAGAATATTTTTCATATAGTAGTACAGTTGGCACAGTACAGTAAACCGACAGGTAATATTTCAACATTTAACATGTGACATTTCAAACTATTTTGAATAGAAATAGTTCATGCACATTCAGGTCAATTCTTCAAAATTACAATAAAAAATGTTTTGGGTATATTTTTTACTTAATTTAAGAATATTTTTCATATAGTAGTACAGTTGGCACAGTACAGTAAACTGACAGTTATTATTTAAACATTTAACATGTGATATTTCAAACTATTTTGAACAGAAATAGTTCATGCATATTCAGGTAAATTCTTCAAAATTACAATAAAAAATGTTTTGGGTATATTTTTTACTTAAATTAAGAATATTTTTCATATAGTAGTACAGTTGGCACAGTACAGTACACTGACAGGTAATATTTCAACATTTAACATGTGACATTTCTAACAATTTTGAACAGAAATAATTCATGCACATTCAGATAAATTCTTCAAAATTACAATAAAAAATGTTTTGGGTATAGTTTTTACTTAATTTAAGAATATTTTTCATATAGTAGTACAGTTGGCACAGTACAGTACACCGACAGGTAATATTTCAACATTTAACATGTGACATTTCTAACAATTTTGAACAGAAATAGTTCATGCACATTCAGATAAATTCTTCAAAATTACAATAAAAAATGTTTTGGGTATAGTTTTTACTTAATTTAAGAATATTTTTCATATAGTAGTACAGTTGGCACAGTACAGTACACCGACAGGTAATATTTCAACATTTAACATGTGACATTTCTAACAATTTTGAACAGAAATAATTCATGCACATTCAGATAAATTCTTCAAAATTACAATAAAAAATGTTTTGGGTATAGTTTTTACTTAATTTAAGAATATTTTTCATATAGTAGTACAGTTGGCACAGTACAGTACACCGACAGGTAATATTTCAACATTTAACATGTGACATTTCTAACAATTTTGAACAGAAATAGTTCATGCCCATTCAGGTAAATTCTTCAAAATTACAATAAAAATGTTTTGGGTATATTTTTTACTTAATTTAAGAATATTTTTCAACATATTGAGAAAATAGGTCTCATGTTTGTTTTTTCTATCAAGAAAAGTGCACTTAGTAAGAATATACTTATTTTAAGGTATTTTTGGATTCATTGAGGTTAGCTAATTTTACTTGTTTTGACAAGCCAAATTTTCTCGTTCTATTGGCAGATAATTTTCCTTAATTCAAGTAAAATACCCCTCATTTTTGTATTTTTTTCCCCTTGTTGTCGAACACTGACTTTTTGCAGCGTACAGGGAGGGGGGGTCTCGTTATGAACAGTTAAAACAAAAGGTGCTTGGAGCGGTGTCAGGTTTGCCCCCTCTCTGCTCGTAAGAATCCCCGTGGCTGTCCAAGATCTGAGAAACCGACGCCTCTACGGCGCGTCCCGCCGCACACAGTGGAGATTTACAAGCTGTCCGGCCTTTTGCTTGATTAGATCGAAGACAGCTTGGATAGTGGATAGTGGATAGTAGCCACAGGCCGCGGGGGGAAACCTGAACTGCGAGCAAACAAGTTGCGTGATAACTTATGTATAATTATTCTGACAGTGGCAATTACACTTTATAACATCACATGACATAACAACGTTGCAAATAGGCCTTTAACTGCAGGTTGTGTATTTAATCTACAGTACCTTCCCTGTTGCTATTTATTTCCAATCTCTCTTTTAGGCAAGCTTTCTTTATCGTATCCGGCATTCATTTGATGATGTGATCAAACGCTGCACGCACACACACACACACACACACACTCACACACACACGCACACACACACACACAAAGGAGATAATGTCTCTTTCAGCTGCCTTAACGCAGATGCCAAGGCATATCACACTTGATTAAACAGTAGCGCTGCAATCGCACACCTACACATGCACACAAATACATATGCATACCTCAAGGCAACACACCAAATGTGTCTTCATGTGCATCACAGGGAGGAAGTGTGTGTGTGTGTGTGTGTCCAATGCGTGTGTCATCCGTTGGTGTGTCATATCTACTCCGATGTGACCTTTAAACGCAGATATTTTTCCTGCCGGCGCCTGCGAGCAACACTGCTAACACAATTACACCAGGCTAATGAACAGAGGACGCCGATAAAGTACACACACACACACACACACACACACACACACACACACACACACACACACACACAAACGTTTTCCTCCGTGCATATCAATCTCCCTGCAAAGGCTACATTTGCATCTTTAATATAAATGAAAGTGCTTAATAAAGTTCACGGCGAAGAAAGAGGCGGACTCAATCCAGGGGCGTTGGAGCCGTCACCACACGCCGCTCGCTGCTCTTAATAAAAATTAAAAAAAACCCAAGGCGCCTGTGCACCGGGGGTCAAATCCACAAAATTGGAATCGTTTTATGGTTATGATGAAAATTGAAAACCTTTGCTCATGTTTTTACTACCCAGCTGTTTTTCCAAGTCATTCCAATATACACAAGCTCACATTGCAGCAAGCAGTTTTATGGTAGTATGTTATAGGGTTGTACGGTATACCTAATAAAGTACCGCGATACTAATTGATTGAAATCGGTACTACAGTACCTTTGCAAAGTGCCGGTACCGTTCTTTCATCTGTGGCATGTTGTCAAAGTGCACACACACAAAGTGCATACAAGCAATACAGTGTTTCCCATAAACTGCCAAGGTACCTGTGGCGGTGGGGGCGTGGCTATGGGCGTGGTCACCATGACATCATCGAGTAATTTGCTTAATTTACTACAATGATATGATTTTCTCTAAAAAGGCTCACAAAAGGTATACTTACTAATTAATAATAACAGTTTTGTTTTAAACGTCCATCCATCCATCCATTTTACAATATAATTACAACACGTTATGTACATATTTATATACAGATTTGAACAATAAGTTATTCACTGAAATATATTTATTAATTGTGGTTCTTACAGAAAATATATCTTATAAAATATATAAGCTAAAATGTCTCAAAGCTCTGCCCCTTTAATTAGTGCATACTAAATAATTTCACTTTAGCCTACTACTACAACCATATTATTTACCAGCAACATAAAGTGAAACAGAGGCAGAGGTGTCCTGCCACAGTCAGTAACAAATAAACAGAAAACAGTAGTGGTGGTAGATAGACACAGAGCTTCATCAAACATCTGATCCACTGAACAAAGAGCTCCAAAAATCTTGAACTTTAGACTGCCATCAGTTTTACTCCCTACACTTAACCATGTGTTTCCTACTGCCTGCAGACTTTGCACCCTTTGTTATATACACATGTGGTGTTTCTAATATAAATACATTTAATAAAGTCAAATACAAATAAGGCAACAAGAGAAGTATCCTACGCTTCTCTTTTGTAAAGTAAATCTGAACAGCCGATATGGGCATCTACATCTACTATATGATTTGCCTGAGAAGCTGGAGAGGACAAAAACAACAAAAAAACAAAACAAAAAAATGTTTATATTTATTTGTGACGGACGTAATTCTTTCATGGCGGGCCGCCACAAATAAATGAATGTGTGGGAAACACTGCAATAACATCTTGGAGAGGAAGAATGGCCAAAAACGACAATTCTACTGGTTAATAAAGAGTGGGCGTGAAGTACAATATGGAGGTATTTGGACTTCAAAAGTAACGGTAAAGGTTTGAATAATGAACATTCAGATCTGCACAAGGAGATATAAATAGTGACAGACAGGTAACAAGGTAGTTGTTACACCTGTCCTGCTGTTTGGCTCCGGTGCAGACCGTCGTCAAGGAGCACAGGGCAGACGTTCCCTTCAGGGTTGATGTTTTCGTCACTTTACAATGGGTCTTGTGGAGGGGGGCATAGCCTGTGGAACTGGGTGTGCCAGGACCGGCCTCGAAGACAGCGACAGGTGAGTGGATGGCCCAGGTGGACCTTGTTATCCTGTCACCTTTATTAGCAGCAGCCGGAATGATATATATATATATCATATATATCAATAAACATTGATTGGTTTGCAAAAAATGTTTTGAACCCAAATAGGTAAAAAGACAATCTCCCACGGCACACTCGACTGTATCTCACGGGTGTGCCGAGGCACGGTGGTTGAAAAACACTGATGTAGAGCATCAGAACTGTGAGGCCTTCCAAATGAGAATCCCGTGACCCAAGCGGACTCCCAGTCTCAGGACACGGTAATAAAATAAATTGACAATCCGGTGCTATGTTGTGTGGAGCTGCATCTTGCCACACTTACTGTACGTACAGTATTTCTCCACGCCGTGTGACACTTTTATGGCGCCACAGCACAAAGTAATTGTCACTTGGCGGTAAATGAGAGAAAAAAAAGCCATCATCTTCATTTATCAAAAATTCACTTCAGTTTCTCATGCGCTCCTTTCCCCGCCATGCGTCATCCTCGCCACTAAAGCAGCGCTCATTTACAGCGCAAGTCCGAGGCCGCTCCCGCGCCGCCGTTGCACCGCTAATCACATGGTCCACGCCCGCCGAGGGCCTGGCGTTGGAGGACGCCGCCGTCTCAGTCTGTTTGTGGTTAACACGTGTGGGCGCTGACAGCTCACTCTGAAGGAGGGGGGGGCGACCGGCAGTTCAACTTGACCTCCGACCTCCCCGCGGGCCGCTAAAAGTACAAAGATGATTTCCCTCCGAGAAGCGACGGGACGCCACAACACAGATAGTCGGGTTTAGTTCAGTTTATTATCGAGTTAGCACGCGTACTTTATCACAACATTTTCTAATGATTTGGCTTAATTAACTTTATTTCAACTTCCTCTACTTGCTGCTGCCTATTTTGAGGGAACGTTTAGGGCAGGGGTGTCCAAACCGGGGTCCGGGGGCCATTTGTGTTTCGTATGGTCGGAAAAAAGTACATCAAAAACGTACCAAAAAAGAGCAAAAGACGACAAAAACTGGAAATGTTGCTACTAATAACTAACAATAATACACTTTGAACTGCCTGTACAATTAACACATTATACTGTATAATGCATATGTTCCTTTTGACTGTACATGTACTGTAAATGTATAATGTATTTATATTATTCACACAATAATTCTGTATAATAGACTGTATTTATATTACTCACATGTGAATAATGCTGTATAATAGACTGTATTTATGTTATTCACATGTGAATAATGCTGTATAATAGACTGTATTTATATTATTCACGTGTGAATAATGCTGTATAATAGACTGTATTTATGTTATTCACGTGTGAATAATGCTGTATAATAGACTGTATTTATATTACTCACATGTGAATAATGCTGTATAATAGACTGTATTTATGTTATTCACATGTGAATAATGCTGTATAATAGACTGTATTTATGTTATTCACATGTGAATAATGCTGTATAATAGACTGTATTTATGTTATTCACGTGTGAATAATGCTGTATAATAGACTGTATTTATATTATTCACATGTGAATAATGCTGTATAATAGACTGTATTTATGTTACTCACATGTGAATAATACTGTATAATAGACTGTATTTATGTTACTCACATGTGAATAATGCTGTATAATAGACTGTATTTATATTACTCACATGTGAATAATGCTGTATAATAGACTGTATTTATGTTACTCACATGTGAATAATGCTGTATAATAGACTGTATTTATATTATTCACATGTGAATAATGCTGTATAATAGACTGTATTTATGTTATTCACATGTGAATAATGCTGTATAATAGACTGTATTTATATTATTCACATGTGAATAATGCTGTATAATAGACTGTATTTATATTATTCACATGCGAAAAATAATGTATAATAGACTGTATTTATATTATTCACATGTGAATAATGCTGTATAATAGACTGTATTTATGTTATTCACATGTGAATAATGCTGTATAATAGACTGTATTTATATTATTCACATGTGAATAATGCTGTATAATAGACTGTATTTATATTATTCACATGTGAATAATCGTGTATAATAGACTGTATTTATATTACTCACATGTGAATAATGCTGTATAATAGACTGTATTTATATTATTCACATGTGAATAATGCTGTATAATAGACTGTATTTATGTTATTCACATGTGAATAATGCTGTATAATAGACTGTATTTATATTATTCACATGTGAATAATGCTGTATAATAGACTGTATTTATATTATTCACATGTGAATAATTCTGTATAATAGACTGTATTTATATTATTCACATGTAAAAAATTTGTAAGTGTTTATTGTCTATTGTGAGCGAACTGTGGTGCTGAAATTCCCCAAGGGATCAATAAAGTACTTTATTTTATTTTACTTTCTATTTTATTCTATTCTATTCCATTCTATAACACATTACCCTGTTCAGTGGCCTAGTGGTTAGAGTGTCCGCCCTGAGATGGGTAGGTTGTGAGTTCAAACCCCGGCCGAGTCATACCAAAGACTATAAAAATGGGAGCCATTACCTCCCTGCTTGGCACTCAGCATCAAAGGTTGGAATGGGGGGTTAAATCACCAAAATGATTCCCACCGCTGCTGCTCACTGCTCCCCTCACCTCCCAGGGGGTGGAACAAGGGGATGGGTCAAATGCAGAGAATAATTTCACCACACCTACCACCTATTAGTGGTACTTTAACTTTTTTAACTTAACTTAAATTGTTTTTAAATGGTTAACTTTGTAAAAGCCGGCGGCACTTCTGGGTGTTGTTGATAAATGGCTTTCGCTTTGCATCGTAGAGTTTTAACTTGCACTTGCAGATGTAGCGACCAACTGCAGTTACTGACAGTGGGTTTTCTGAAGTGTTCCTGAGCCCATGTGGTGATATCCTTTACACACTGATGTCGAGGGATCCAAGGTCACGGGCATTCAATATTGGTTTTCAGCCTTGCCGCTTACAGTGCAGGGATTTATCCACATTCTCTGAACCTTTTGATGATATTACGGAGCGTAGATGGTGAAATCCCTAAATTCCTTGCAATAGCTGGTTGAGAAATGTTGTTCTTAAACTGTTCAACAATTTGCTCAGGCATTTGTTGACAAAGTGGTGACCCTCGCCCCGTCCTTGTTTGTGAACGACTGAGCATTTCATGGAAGCTGCTTTTATACCCAATCATGGCACCCACCTTTTCCCAATTTGCCTGTTCACCTGTGGGATGTTCCAAATAAGTGTTTGATGAGCATTCCTCAACTTTATCAGGTTTTTTTTGTCACTTATGCCAGCTTTTTTGAAACATGTTGTTGCTTTGTAAAAGTCGGAACGTGTCGGGTGAGACAAGGACGTTTTGTTGTGATCCCAATATGCAGACCACAGCGGGAGGCAGGGTGCAGGTAAAAAGGTATGTCATGCTTAAACCAAAAATGAACAAAAGGGAAAGGGAAAGGAAAAGGCAATGGCTTTGTGGAACTGAACTGGCTACACAGTAAGCAGATACAAAATGCTGGACGACAGCAAAAACTTACGACGTCCACAAAGTACATCCGTACATGACGTGACAATCAACAATGTCCACACAAAGGATAGCAACAACTCAAATAGTCCTGCTTGCTAACACAAAGCTAAGGAAGACATGAAACTGCTAACACATACAAAACAGGAAGGGCCACCAAAATAACAGCGCAAGACAAGAACTAAAACACTACACACATGGAAAACTCAAAAACTCAAAATAAGGCACGACGACCTGTTGGAGTTTCATTTTTTAACGTTTTTCTCCGTATTTTTTAATGAAAAAAATGGCTATGGCTATGTAAAACTGAACTGGCTACAAAGTAAACAGAAACAAAATGCTGGACGACAGCAAAAACTTACGAGGTCCACAAAGTACATCCATACATGACATGACAATCAACAATGTCCACACAAAGAAGGATAGCAACAACTTAGATAGTCTTGCTGGCTAACACAAAGCTGGTGCGGGGAATAGCGCTCAAAGGAAGGCATGAAACTGCTCCAGGAAAACACCAACAAAACAGGAAGGGCCACCAAAATAACAGCGCAAGACAAGAACTAAAACACTACACACATGGAAAACACAAAAACTCAAAATAAGGCACGACGACCTGTTGGAGTTTAATTTTTTAACGTTTTTCTCCGTATTTTTTAATGAAAAAAAATGGCTATGGCTATGTAAAACTGAACCGGCTACAAAGTAAACAGAAACAAAATGCTGGACGACAGCAAAAACTTACGAGGTCCACAAAGTACATCCGTACATGACGTGACAATCAACAATGTCCGCACACAGAAAGATAGCAACAACTTCAAACGTCTTGCTTGCTAACACAAACTGCTCCAGGAAAACACCAACAAAACAGGAAGGGCCACCAAAATAATAGCGCAAGACAGGAACTAAAGCACTACACACAGGAAAACACCAACAAACTCAAAATAAGGAGTTTAATTTTTTTACGTTTTCTGCTAGTGGTGTGCCTCTGTATTTTTTTATGAAAAAAATGTGCCTTGCCTCAAATCCTTCTTTGTGTGGACATTGTTGATTGTCACTCCATGTACGGATGTACTTTGTGGACGTCGTAAGTTTTTGCTGTCGTCCAGCATTTTGTTTCTGGTATGTAATGCTTAAACCAAAACTGAACAAAAGGGATAGGGAAAGGAAAAGGCAATGGCTTTGTGGAACTGATCTGGCTACAAAGTAAACAGAAACAAAATGCTGGACGACAGCAAAAACTTACGACGTCCACAAAGTGCATCCGTACATGACGTGACAATCAACAATGTCCACACACAGAAAGATAGCAACAACTTAAAAAGTCTTGCTTGCTAACACAAACTGCTCCAGGAAAACACCAACAAAACAGGAAGGGCCACCAAAATAATAGCGCAAGACAGGAACTAAAGCACTACACACAGGAAAACACCAACAAACTCAAAATAAGGAGTTTAATTTTTTTACGTTTTCTGCTAGTGGTGTGCCTCTGTATTTTTTTATGAAAAAAATGTGCCTTGCCTCAAATCCTTCTTTGTGTGGACATTGTTGATTGTCACTCCATGTACGGATGTACTTTGTGGACGTCGTAAGTTTTTGCTGTCGTCCAGCATTTTGTTTCTGGTATGTAATGCTTAAACCAAAACTGAACAAAAGGGATAGGGAAAGGAAAAGGCAATGGCTTTGTGGAACTGATCTGGCTACAAAGTAAACAGAAACAAAATGCTGGACGACAGCAAAAACTTACGACGTCCACAAAGTACATCCGTACATGACGTGACAATCAACAATGTCCACACACAGAAAGATAGCAACAACTTCAAAAGTCTTGCTTGCTAACACAAACTGCTCCAGGAAAACACCAACCAAACAGGAAGGGCCACCAAAATAATAGCGCAAGACAGGAACTAAAGCACTACACACAGGAAAACACCAACAAACTCAAAATAAGGCACGAAGACCTGGTGGAGTTTCATTTTTTTACGTTTTCTGCTAGTGGTGTGCCTCCGTATTTTTTTATGAAAAAAAATGTGCCTTGCCTCAAATCCTTCTTTGTGTGGACATTGTTGATTGTCACGTCATGTACGGATGTACTTTGTGGACGTCGTAAGTTTTTGCTGTCGTCCAGCATTTTGTTTCTGTTTGCTTTGTAGCCAGTTCAGTTTTACATAGCCACAGCCTTTTTCTCTCCCTTTCCCTTTTGTTCATTTTTGGTTTAAGTCAGGGGTGTCCAAACTTTTTCAGCCGAGGGCCGCACACGGAAAAATTAAAGCATGCGGGGGCCATTTTGATATTTTTCATTTTCAAACCATAACAAAATACATAGATGTTTTTTTTTTTAACAATTAGGGGTCCTGGGGCCCGTTAAGGGTGTCAGTCATTAAAATGTTAAAAACAAGTCACATTTTTATTGCCTATTATTTAGAGATGCCTGATATATGCGTTAAAATGTAATATCGGAAATTATCGGTATCGTTTTTTTATTATCGGTATGGTTTTTTTTTTTTGTTTTTGTTTTTTTTAATTAAATCCACATAAAAAACACAAGATACACTTACAATTAGTGCACCAAGCCAAAAAACCTCCCTCCCCCATCTACACTCATTCACACAAAAGGGTTGTTTCTTTCTGTTATTAATATTCTGCTTCCTACATTATATATCAATATATATCAATACAGTCTGCAAGGGATACAGTCCGTAAGCACACATGATTGTGCGTGCTGCTGCTCCACTAATAGTACTAACCTTTAACAGTTCATTTTACTAATTTTCATTCATTACTAGTTTCTATGTAACTGTTTTTATATTGTTGTACTTTCTTTTTTATTCAAGAAAATGTTTTTAATTTATTTATCATATTTTACTATTTTTTTTTAAAAAGTACCTTATCTTCACCATACCTGGTTGTCCAAATTAGGCATAATAATGTGTTAATTCCACGACTGCATATATCGGTTGATATCGGTATCGGTTGATATCGGTATCGGTAATTAAAGAGTTGGACAATATCGGAATATCGGATATCGGCAAAAAGCCATTATCGGACATCCCTACTATTATTATATATGCCTTTTCTGTCAAAGACAACTTTGTTTTTCATAGTAAAAGTGAAATATGCAGTATTTCTCCCACCGCCCAAAACATTCAGAAAGCAATGTTTGATGTGAAGTAATTGGAGCCCTGAAAAGATCAATAATGCATGACGCCATTGATTTTATTTTAATTATTATTTTTGATTAATCACAGTGAAAAGATAAATAAAATCCCACTAAATATCTTTGGGATCCAAAAGGTACCCCACTCATATAAAGTGATACATTTTTATTATTATTTGTTTTACTTTCAACCAGGGGCGTCACTAGCTTTTAAGGACAGGGGGGGCTTAGCCCCCAGGAGATGCACAGGATGCAAGGCGAAGTAGCCTTAGAAATGAATCATTATTATTTCAGTGGGTTTATTTTCAATGTGTGTTCAGTACAACAACAAACATGGGTTTGCACAGTGACATTTTGTTTACAGCATCAACAAGAAACAATGACTTGCATGATCCTTCAAAATACACTGAAACACAATGAAAGTGGTGGCATTAGCCTCTATCTTATTACTTCACAACATAGAGGCTAATGCCACCACTTTAGCTCAAAATACAATAATTGCTTGTTCCCAAATATTTTGGAGTTGCACAGAATACATTTTGGGCACATATGTGACTAAAATGGTTGTAAATTCAAGCCCTGGAAATATCATTTAATTACTTGAATTAAAGTAATATCTGGATCGGGATAATTTGGTTTGTATATAATATATTTATATATATATATATATATTATGGCAAGCCGTTAAGGAAATTAAATATATATGGAAGTCTGAATAGAAATGAGAAACGTTTATATATACTGTAAATAAGAAAGACTTAGAGTCCGTCTGCTGATCTGAAAAAGAGCCAAAGCTGTCAAAGAGCTGAGGGACCATCTTCAAAGTGCAATGCTGAAACAAATAATGCAAACAATAAAATGTAACTTCCAGGGTTTGAGATTAACGTAGTTCCGTCGTCCCGGGGACGGTAAAAAAATGCACGGGACGAAATGAAATGCTCCCCGGGACGATGGCTTTTAACATTGTTTTTTCTTTTTCTTTTTACATTTGACATTTTATATTAAATGTCTTGGTTTTTCCACCCTCTGAAAATCCTATGAAATGTTTAACAAGCCATCTTATAATAATACAACAGCTATTAATGTAACAATACAATAAAACAAATATATTTAATGATGTTTTTTTCATTATTTTAACAATAGGCCAGGGGTCACCAACCTTTTTGAAACCAAGAGCTACTTCTTGGGTAGTGATTAATGCGAAGGGCTACCAGTTTGATACACACTTAAATAAACTGCCAGAAATAGCCATTTTGCTCAATTTACCTTTAACTCTGTTATTATTAATAATTAATGATATTTACACTTAATTGAATGGTTTAAAAGAGGATAAAACACCCCAAAAAAAATGACAATTACATTTTGAAACATAGTTTATCTTCAATTTTGACTCTTTAAAATTCAAAATTCAACCGAAAAAAAAGAAGAGAAAAACTAGCTAATTCGAATCTTTTTGAAAAATATTTCACAAATATTCTTTGTCGAAAAAACAGAAACTAAAATGAAGAATTAAATTAAAATGTATTTATTATTCTTTAAAATAAAAAATAAATTTACTTGAACATTGATTTAAATTGTCAGGAAAGAAGAGGAAGGAATCTAAAAGGTATATATGTTTAAAAATCTTAAAATCATTTTAAGGTTGTATTTTTTCTCTAAAATTGTCTTTCTGAAAGTTATAAGAAGCAAAGTAAAAAAATTTATGAATTTATTTAAACAAGTGAAGACCAAGTCTTTAAAATATTTTCTTGGATTTTCAAATTCTATTTGAGTTTTGTCTCTCTTAGAATTAAAAATGTCGAGCAAAGCGAGGCCTTCTTGCTAGGAAATAAATAAAATGTTTACAACAGGCCAGAGGGCTACTCATCTGATCCTTACGGGCTACCTGGTGCCTGCGGGCACCGCGTTGGTGACCCCTGCAATAGGCTAATGTATATTACTTTATATAGATTCTACAAGAAACACAAAACTTAAAAACTAAATTATTTACAATTGCAGACACAAGGTTCTTGTTCTGCAGTGCTGTGTGCTAATGTGCTTCGTACACCTGCAGGACCGCAAGCAAGGTCGCAGAGAAAATGCGGACTGGATTTTGAGTGATGTGGGCATTTTCTATATGAACAAGTGGAATGGATTGGATACCGACGCACTAAAGGGGCTCTCTACCTTACGCTATGAAGTGAGGGGAAACTGAGTGAATAATGACAGGTTATATTATTATTTATTTAAACTCATATTCGGGCCACTTTATAATGAATATGTCGGCATGTATTTGTAAATTATTTAGGGGGGCTTTAGAACATTTTAGGGGGGCTTGAGCCCCCCTAAAATAGGCCTAACAACGCCAATGCTTTCAACACTTAAGTTACGAGATCAACTTCAGATATATCTCTCGATTTTACGTTTGAACTATTATTTTGTTTGTTTTATGCTCTTTTGTCAAAGAAAACTTGGATGTTTTTATATGGCAACCACACAATATATGCAATATTTTTTCCACATAAAACATTTGAATGTGAAATATTTGAAGTAATTGGAGCCTTGAAGATGTCAATAATTCATTATTATTGATTTTTTTTGTCTTTTTTTTTTTTTTTTTTGAGCCATGGCAAAAGAAGGCAAATAAATATAGACAAAATAAATAAAAAAAACAGCCTGCATGGCAGCTTTGTGTCAACATTGCAACGTTTTCTAGTTAGATTTCACCTCATTCCACTTTTTTTATGTTTTTTTGATTTTTGCAATGGCATTTCCAGAATGTGTGACGGGCCGCTAAGGCCTGGTTCACACCAACGGCGCTTGCCGCGCTTTAAAGCGGCGAGCAAAGCGCCGTAATTTTTGTCAATTTTTCCACGAATATCCCGATCTCCGAAGTAATGTTATGCTTTGATACGCTCTGATACGAATTCTTTCCCACTTTGTTACCATTCCTCACGATTTGATGCCGCTTTGATACGCTTTAAATCACGCTTTGATACGTTTTATTACGCTTTATTGAACATTATTACGCTTTGATGCGATTATTATTTTGTGAATTTGATGAATAAATTGCGTGCGCACACATAATATAATAAAAAAGAGAAATATGACAAAAAAATAAGAAAAAAATGAGAACAAAAAAGGAAATAAGAAAATAAGAAAAAAATAAGAAAAAAATGTGAAAAACTCAGTATACTAAGTTTTCCCCACATTTTTTAGATTTATCTATTTATTTGATTTCTCTTTTTGTTTTATTATATACAAGATAAAACACATAATGTAATAAAAAAGAGAAATATGACAAAAAAATGAGAAAAAAATGAGAAAAAAAAGGAAATAAGAAAATAAGAAAAAAATAAGAAAAAAATGTGAAAAACTCAGTATACTAAGTTTCCGCCACATTTTTTAGATTTATCTATTTATTTGATTTCCCTTTTTGTTTTATTATATACAAGATAAAACACATAATGTAATAAAAAAGAGAAATATGATAAACAAATAAGTTTAAAAAAAAGTGAAAAACTCAGGATACTGTTTTCCACACATTTTTTATATTAATTAATTTTTTCAATTTCTCTTTTTTTTTCGTTATATTATGTTTTATATCTTCATTTCTTTTATTTCTTTGTCATCTTAATAAATATCTATCTTTCATTTCTCGTGCTAGTTGACAATAATAAAAGGCATTTCTTTTAAACGTAACATATTCTCTTTATTATTAAGGAAGATGTTAGCAACATGTACAGCAAGCAACA
>NC_084737.1:659798-677497 GCF_033978785.1 Entelurus aequoreus
TGATTTCATGCAAATTCAGTTGAATTTCAACCCTGCACTGTGCATTCCTCCATCACATGCAACAGATAATTCCCAGCATGCAACACACTACAGCAGGGCTATTGAGGCCACACTAGTATTTGACTTCATCCAGTCAGGTAAGTGTTGATGATATTACTGGGGTAAATATAGCCCTGATGCTAATTTTCTCTATGTTAAATCCCATTCATTTATGCTAACAATGTTAGCGATCCGAATTTACCTTTTCTGTGATCTGTAAAGTTCATAAATCAAAAGGTGTAGTTTCCTCCGCCTTCTGTTCTGCTAGCCATTCTGTTGTCATACAAGAATGTAGCTTATAGTTTGATTTAGCATGCTGATTGACTGTTCATGTATTCATCTAGCCTATTTCTATTCATTTGTCCATCGGTCAAATATTTTTAAAGACTACTCCAGTTGTTTAGCTGACTATTTATATGTGTGTGTGTGGCATTGCATTAGTCTTTTACAAGACTAAATCAATACAAGCAGAATAATGCCACGTACACCAACTGATGTGTGGAGACATTTCACCCCAACCAATGTAGGCGGAAAGGCGGTGTACATTTGCAAATAGTGTGCAAAGAGCTACGTCAAAAATGCCACAAAGATGCAGCAGCATATAGACAAGTGCCCAATAATATATCATTATTGTAATTCCCCATTCATTCCCATATACTCCCCATTAATTCCCATACATTCCCATTAATTCCCATATATTCCCCATTAATTCCCATATATTCCCATTCATTCCCATATATTCCCATTCATTCCCATATATTCCCCATTAATTCCCATATATTCCCCATTAATTCCCATATATTCTCATTCATTCCCATATATTCCCATTAATTCCCATATATTCTCATTCATTCCCATATATTCCCATTAATTCCCATATATTCCCCATTAATTCCCATATATTCCCTTTAATTCCAATATATTCCCCATTAATTCCAATATATTCCCATTAATTCCCATATATTCCCATTCATTCCCATATATTCCCATTAATTCCCATATATTCCCATTAATTCCCATATATGCCCATTAATTCCCATATATTCCCATTAATTCCCATATATACCCATTAATTCCCATATATTCCCATTAATTCCCATATATGCCCATTAATTCCCATATATTCCCATTAATTCCCATATATGCCCATTAATTCCCATATATTCCCATTAATTCCCATATATTCCCCATTAATTCCCATATATTCTCATTCATTCCCATATATTCCCATTAATTCCCATTAATTCCCATAGATTCCCATTAATTCCCATATATTCCCCATTAATTCCCATATATTCCCATTAATTCCAAATATATTCCCCATTAATTCCAATATATTCCCATTAATTCCCATATATTCCCATTCATTCCCATATATTCCCATTAATTCCCATATATTCCCATTAATTCCCATATATGCCCATTAATTCCCATATATTCCCATTAATTCCCATATATACCCATTAATTCCCATATATTCCCATTAATTCCCATATATGCCCATTAATTCCCATATATTCCCATTAATTCCCATATATTCCCCATTAATTCCCATATATTCCCCATTAATTCCCATGTATTCCCCATTAATTCCCATATATTCTCATTCATTCCCATATATTCCCATTAATTCCCATATATTCCCCATTAATTCCCATATATTCCCATTAATTCCAATATATTCCCCATTAATTCCCATATATTCCCATTAATTCCCATATATTCCCATTAATTCCCATATATTCCCATTAATTCCCATATATTCCCCATTAATTCCCATATATTCCCCATTAATTCCCATATATTCCCATTAATTCCAATATATTCCCCATTAATTCCAATATATTCCCATTAATTCCCATATATTCCCATTAATTCCCATATATGCCCATTAATTCCCATATATTCCCATTAATTCCCATATATACCCATTAATTCCCATGGACGGTGCATGTCCAACTTTGAATAATCAAAAAATGGTCCATATTTCCAAACTTCCTGAGCTTAACTTCCCGTGGTAAAATTCCTGGAAAGTTTCCGGAAATTTACCGGAAACTTTCCACCCCTTTGAAACCCTAGTCTGGACTAGTCAACTGGTGGCCCGGGGGCCACAACCGGCAACAAAGCTTTTAATTTGTCCCTCCGAACAACACCCAAGTAGGCTTGATGGAACCATTCAAAACAAAGGTTATGCTTAAATAAATAAAAAGTATTGCTTAAATTGCATTATCTCAGGATTCTAAGAACATTACTGTCATATTAAGTAAACAAAATATTTTAGATGTTTGCAAACTTTGAAAAAGCACATGTCTCTAGTAGGGTTGTACGGTATACCGGTACTAGTATAGTACCGCGATACTAATCAATCCTATTCTGTACTATACCGCCTCTAAAAAGTTAAAAGAAGAAATAATATGATTTTTTTTTAAGAAGTCTAAATTGTATGAGAAGTTTTATTCACGGGGCTGCAGTTAAAATTCTTCTTGAATTAAAAATAGTTTTTTTTAAGAGTAACGTAATATTCAAATACAAAATAAACAATATTAATACATTTGTGTTTTGTTATTTAAATCTTGATCTGATAATAAATGTTTTTTCTAGGGAAAAACTTGCACAATAGTACGTTTTTTCAAACAAAAATAAATCTTATAAGTTAGTTGTTTTTAAATACTTTTTCCAAAATAATTTCTCAAGAGTATTTTGGTTATTTTTCTAAATATGAAAATCTTGCAAAAATGAAGTTGAACTTTTTTGAGGAATTAGTTAATGTTCTGTATAATTATATATATATATATATATATTTTGTATTGTACCACAGGCTTGTTTTCTTTTTCCAAGTTTGAAAATGTGTTTTCCAAGAAAAAAAGTTTAAACTTTTTAGAAAACATTTTCAATTATTTATTTTATTATTAACTTATCTTATCTATTTATTTTAATTTCACCAGAGTAATTTCTTCTTTTTCCAAGTCTGAAAATGCATTTTCCAAGAGGGAAAAACTTGCACAATAATCAATTTTTTAAAACAAAAATAAATCTTATAATAGTTAGTTTTTTTTTAAATATTTTTTTCAAAATAGTTTCTCAACAGTAGTTTGTTTCTTTTTCTAAGTATGAAAATCTTGCAAAAATGAAGTTGAACTTTTTTTTAGAAATTAGTCAATCTTTTTAATTAATTAATTAATTAATTAATTAATCTTATGTTTTAATAATTTAATTTATGAGTCTATGTGTATTTTTTTGAGAAATTAGTCAATATTTTATTGTATTATTAATTAATCTTATTTTTTAATCATTTAATTTATGAGTCTAAGTGTATTTTTTTGAGAAATTTGTCAATATTTTATTGTATTATTAATCTTATTTTTTAATCTTTTAATTTATGAATAAGTGTATTTTTTTGAGAAATCAGTCACTTTTATTTTATTAATAATTAATCATATTTTTTAATAATTTAATTCATGATAATCCATTTTCTTTACAAGTTTTTTTTGAAAACTATCATTTAAAAATAATTTAAAATAAGTTTTCAATAAAAACTTACAATTTGAGATGTATGTTTTGATTCAAGTCATATATGAAGAAGTGTAATTTTTAAATTCCTACAGCAGATGTCTTTCTTCTTGAGATTGAACCAACAGTGCCTCTGCTGGTTGTGGACATGTAGTGCACTCCATTTTCACTCTCAAACATAATTCATCAACAATGTTTGCATGCAAAAAAAAATATATATATATATATATATATATATATATATATATATATATATATATATATATATATATATATATATATATATATATATATATATATATATATATATATATATATATATATATATATAAATAATAATAAATTAATAATCCATTGATGGACTGTGGTGGTAACTTTTTGTGGACTCAAACATCCAAAATCCCGAAACAAATCCGACAAAATAGTTACTGGCGTGCACACCTTCTGGTGTGTCCTTGTGTTACCACGCACCGCTCCGAAACGCTCCACTTGTCATGAGTGATGAGAGGATGCACCGCACGGGTTGGCTAATCCTGTTCCTCAAAGTCAGACGCAACCTTACAGTCACCTCTCTCTCTCACACACACACACACACACACACACACACACACACACACACACACACACACACACACACACACACACACACACACACACACACACACACACAAGCGCACGCACACACGCACACACGGTGTGTTTGTGTTTGAGCGAGCACTCAGCAAAATGAGGTGAGCCTCAATTTGTGATGATCAGAGGGAGGGTCGCTCTTCTGCTGACTCGGCAGTTCTGATACTTTCAGTCATCTCACCCTCAGCACGGAGCCAAGTGGGATCTTCTTGCCAGGGCGCTGAATATTTTTTAAAAAAACGCCACTGCAAAGTTGGACTTGGTTAAGAGTGCGGGCGACATTTTAAAGCGCACGCAGAGAGCTATTTGTTATTTCTTACAATCAATTATTTTGTAAAATGGCCTCAATAGAGCAAGGAAGCGCTAACTTTTGGCTTACTTTGAACGCGTGTATTGCAACAACAGAACCAATGTTAAGTAGTTGGGAAAGGGCATGTTCACCACTGTGTTACATGGCCTTTCCTTTTAACAACACTCAGTAAAGGTTTGGGAACTGAGGAGACACATTTTTGAAGCTTCTCAGGTGGAATTCTTTCCCATTCTTGCTTGATGTACAGCTTAAGTTGTTCAACAGTCCGGGGGTCTCCCTTCTGCTATTTTAGGCTTCATACATTTTCAATGTCTGGACTACAGGCAGGCCAGTCTAGTACCCGCACTCTTTTACTATGAAGCACAATGCTTTTATTTCCTCAAACCAATACAAATTAGTTCCTGATTCTGATACCGATTCCTTGGAAACAGTAAAAAAAAAAGAATTCCATCATAACTAAATTAGTTATGATGGCTCCATTCCTGGGTGGATCTCGCACCACAGGAAGCGAGGGGGGTTAATCATTTTTGCAATGCAGTCTTCTGAAAATGACGGAAAGTGTCACTCAAGTTGAAATTGCCAAAAAAAACAACACACATTTTAAAGATATTCAACACTCTTAAGTGGATAGTGCCTTATGAGTCCCCTCCTACTTTAGAACTGACCGATCGGTAGTTATTTTAGGATTTGAAGCTCAGTGTGATTATTTTATTAATACAAAGCTGTCGTTTATGACGCGTTTTGCGGTGAAACTGTACGAGGAGACCAGGAGGTAGTGCATGTGATTTTCGAAGAAATCTCATGACTAATATTGCAGCAGAGCCCAAAAGCGAGTGTGTAAGCTGAACAGTGTATACTGTAGTTTACACATGCAATTTAACACACACACACACACACACACACACACTGATTATTCTGCTGCCTCGACTGTTCACACAGCACAGAGCATAAGGCCTAAATTGGTCCTTTGGGACTTCACAATGCAAGCTGTGGGCTCTGCAGATACAACAACAACAAAAATGATGCTGGAATTCTTTTAATTGCTGACTAAACAACAGCAGAATTACCACTGAAAGGAAATCAGTCCACTTTAAAAAAAAAATAAAAATAAAAATACGAAGAGCAGATGTTGACAACAATCATAAAGGTCGGCAACGAGTTCACCCTCTCATTTTACGAAAGGGAGTAGAAAAAGTGTGTTGCACTTGCTGTGCAATCTTACAACAGGAAGCAGCAAAATGATAACAACAACTCATAAGCTTTTACTCTTTTCTCTTTTTGTATTGAGATTATTGCCAACTGCTTCCTGTTTAGTCCTACACTTTTTCACCGCTGCACGTTTTATTTTTTGTTCTTTCCCAGCCAATACTGATAACCTCCTGCTTTTTAAAGGCCTACTGAAAGCCACTACTAGCGACCACGCAGTCTGATAGTTTATATATCAATGATGAAATCTTAACATTGCAACACATGCCAATACGGCCGGGTTAGATTAGTAAAGTGCAATTTTAAATTTCCCCCGAATTATTCTGCTGAAAACGTCTCGGTATGATGACGTTTGCGCGTGACGTCACGGATTGTAGCGGACATATTGGGACAGCATCATGGCCAGCTATTAAGTCGTCTGTTTTCATCGCAAAATTCTAGGGATGTCCGATAATGGCTTTTTGCCGATATCCGATATTCCGATATTGTCCAACTCTTTAATTACCGATACCGATATCAACCGATATATGCAGTCGTGGAATTAACACATTATTATGCCTAATTTGGACAACCATGTATGGTGAAGATAAGGTACTTTTTAAAAAAAATTATAAAATAAAATAACTAAATTAAAAACATTTTCTTGAATAAAAAAGAAAGTAAAACAATATAAAAACAGTTACATAGAAACTAGTAATGAATGAAAATGAGTCAAATGAAGTGTTAAAGGTTAGTACTATTAGTGGAGCAGCAGCACGCACAATCATGTGTGCTTACGGACTGTATCCCTTGCAGACTGTATTGATATATATTGATATATAATGTAGGAACCAGAATATTGATAACAGAAAGAAATGGGGGGAGGGGGGTTTTTTGGGTTGGTGCACTAATTGTAAGTGTATCTTGTGTTTTTTATGTTGATTTAATAAAAAAATAAAAAAATAAAAATAAAAAAACCGATACAGATAATAAAAAAACCGATACCGATAATTTCCGATATTACATTTTAATGCATTTAACCCTACAAAATTCCACAGTATTCTGGACATCTGTGTTGGTGAATCTTTTGCAATTTGTTTAACGGACAACGGAGGCAGCAATGAAGAAAGCTGTAGGTGGGAAGCGGTGTATTAGCGGCCGGCTGCAGCAACACAACCAGGAGGACTTTGAGTTGGATGCGCAGACGCGCTACCGTGAGTACGCAGCTTCGGCTTCCAAACATTTGATCGCTTGCCCGTACGTGCGTGCCGCCATGTGCATGTCACGTACGTAACTTTGGGGAAATATATGTGCTGTGTGAACTTTGCGGAGGTGAACGGTACTTTGGGCTGTGGGATTGAGTGTGTTGTGCGGGTGTTTGATTTGTATTGGCGGGTTATATGGACGGGAGGGGGGAGGTGTTTGTTATGCGGGATTAATTTGTGGCATATTAAATATAAGCCTGGTTGTGTTGTGGCTAATAGAGTATATATATGTCTTGTGTTTATTTACTGTTTTAGTCATTCCCAGCTGAATATCAGGTCCCACCCGCCTCTCACGGCATCTTCCCTATCTGAATCGCTTCCACTGCCCTCTAATCCTTCACTCTCACTTTCCTCATCCACGAATCTTTCATCCTCGCTCAAATTAATGGGGTAATCGTCGCTTTCTCGGTCCGAATCTCTCTCGCTCCATTGTAAACAACGGGGAATTGTGAGGAATACTAGCTCCTGTGACGTCACGCTACTTCCGATACAGGCAAGGCTTTTTTTTATCAGCGAGCAAAAGTTGCGAACTTTATCGTCGTCGTTCTATACTAAATCCTTTCAGCAAAAATATGGCAATATCGCAAAATGATCAAGTATGACACATAGAATGGATCTGCTATCCCCGTTTAAATAAGAACATCTCATTTCAGTAGGCCTTTAAAACCGATACAGACAACTTATTTATATCGATTTTTTTTTTAAAGGGGACCTGTTATGCAAAATAAAATGTTCTTGTTTTTGTGTATTTGGGGTTTGCATAAATCCGGAAAATTTCAAACCAAACCACGGAGGCATGGTGGAGATACACTATATCAGGGGTCACTAACCTTTTTGAAAGCAAGAGCTACTTCTTGGGTAGTGATTAATGCGAAGGGCTACCAGTTTGATACACACTTCAATAAATTGCCAGAAATAGCCAATTTGCTCAATTTACCTTTAACTCTATGTTATTATTAATAATTAATGATATTTACACTTAATTGAATGGTTTAAAAGAGGAGAAAACACGAAAAAAATGACAATTAAATTTTGAAACATAGTTTATCTTCAATTTCGACTCTTTAAAATTCAAAATTCAACCGAAAAAAAAAAGAAGAGAAAAACTAGCTAATAAGAATCTTTTTGAAAAAATTTAAAAAATAATTTATGGAACATCGTTAGTAATTTTTCCTGATTAAGATTAATTTTAGAATGTCGATGACATGTTTTAAATAGGTTAAAATCCAATCTACACTTTGTTAGAATATATAACAAATTGGACCAAGCTATATTTCTAACAAAGATAAATCATTATTTCTTCTAGATTTTCCAGAACAAAAATTTTAAAAGAAATTCAAAAGACTTTGAAATAAGATTCAAATTTGATTCTACTGAATTTCTAGATTTGCCAGAATATTTTTTTTAAATTTTAATCATAATAAGTTTGAAGAAATATTTCACAAATATTCTTCGTCGAAAAAACAGAAGCTAAAATGAAGAATTAAATTAAAATGTATTTATTATTCTTTACAATAAAAAAAATAAATTTACTTCAACATTGATTTAAATTGTCAGGAAAGAAAAGGAAGGAATTTAAAAGGTAAAAAGGTATATGTGTTTAAAAATCCTAAAATCATTTTTAAGGTTTTATTTTTTCTCTAAAATTGTCTTTCTGAAAGTTATAAGAAGCAAAGTAAAAAAAAAATCATGAATTTATTTAAATAAGTGAAGACCAAGTCTTTAAAATATTTTCTTGGATTTTCAAATTCTATTTGAGTTTTGTCTCTCTTAGAATTAAAAATGTCGAGCAAAGCGAGACCAGCTTGCTAGTAAATAAATACAATTTAAAAATAGAGGCAGCTCACTGGTAAGTGCTGCTATTTGAGCTATTTTTAGAACAGGCCAGCGGGCTACTCATCTGGTCCTTACGGGCTACCTGGTGCCCGCGGGCACCGCGTTGGTGACCCCTGATCTAGAGATTTTAAACTTGAAAAATAATAATATAAATAATAACACTGATTAATGACACATTTTTAATATTTTTTTTAACCAAAACCCTTTGGGGTCCCCGGGATCAAGCCTGAGTGTAATTTTTCCAAGTCCAAAAAAATTCCAGGATTTTCCAGAATTCCTGATTTTCCAAATTCCCAAATTTCCAGGAAGTTCCCATTGAAATGAATGGGCCATTTTTCCAAGTTGCACAATTCCAAACATTTTTCAACCTGTTCAAACCATTCCAACATCAACACATTCCACTCATCCTGGACATTCAAACTATCATTTTTCCATGTCCAAAAAAATTCCAGGATTTTCCAGAATTCCTGATTTTCCAAAGCCCTAATTCCACCCTTTTTTCTGGAGACTACTCCTTCCACATTTTTCAAACCACTTAAACCGTTCCACCCTCAAGTCATTCGTCTTAATTAGGAAGTTGTTTTTTGAACTGGAAAAATGCCTGGTTTTCCCGAAATTCCAGGAATTCCGTAATACCATTTCTCGATTCAACATGTTGCTACTTCAACATTTCTCGACCGATTTGAAAAGTTCCAACACCAACCATTTCAGCTCATTCAGACCATTCATGCTCTTAATCATTTTTTGTAAAAATCCCGCTTTTCCCCAAATTCCCTAATTTCCAGGAAGTTCCCATTGAAATGAATGGGCCATTTTTCCAAGTTGCACAATTCCAAACATTTTTCAACCTGTTCAAACCATTCCAACATCAACACATTCCACTCATCCTGGACATTCAAACTATCATTTTTCCAAGTCCAAAAAAATTCCAGGATTTTCCAGAATTCCTGATTTTCCAAAGCCCTATTTCCACCCTTTTTTCTGGAGACTACTCCTTCCACATTTTTCAACCCACTCCAACCGTTCCACCCTCAAGTCATTCCTCTTAATTAGGAAGTTGTTTTTTGAACTGGAAAAATTCCTGGTTATCCCGAAATTCCAGGAATTCCGTAACACCATTTCTCGATTCAACATGTTGCTACTTCAACATTTCTCGACCGATTTGAAAAGTTCCGACACCAACCATTTCAACTCATTCAGACCATTCAAGTTTGTATTAATAATTTTCCAAAAAATTCCAGCTTTTCCCGAAATTTTTGGGAAATTCTCTTGGAAATCAATGGGACATTCTTCAAAGTTCCACAACGCCCACATTTTGCATCTGATTCAAACTGTTCCAACTTCAAAAATATTCAGCCTGTTCAGGAATTGTGTGCTTCACTTTAACAATTCTAAAAGAAATTCCCGGATTTCCCATAAGTCTTTTCCTTTTTGGGCATTTTCCACATTCAAAATGAATGTGCCATTTTTCAAACTTTCACAATTTCCACATTCTTCAACCCGTTCAAACCATTCCACCTTCGACACATTCCACCATTCTGGAAATTCAAACTACCCAGTTTCCAAGTTAAAAAAAATTCCTTATTTTCCCAAAATTCCCTAATACCATTTACTACTTCAACATTTCCTGCCCGATTTAAACAATTCCAACACCAACCAATTCAGCTCATTTAGGACATTCATGCTCCTAATCATTTTTTTAAAAATCCCGCTTTTCCCCAAATTCCCAAATTTCCAGGAAGTTCCCATTGAAATGAATGGGCCATTTTTCCAAGATGCACAATTCCAAACATTTTTCAAGCTGTTCAAACCATTCCAACATTAACACATTCCACTCATCCTGGACATTCAAACTATCATTTTTCCATGTCCAAAAAAATTCCAGGATTTTCCAGAATTCCTGATTTTCCAAAGCCCTATTTCCACCCTTTTTTCTGGAGACTACTCCTTCCACATTTTTCAAACCACTTCAACCGTTCCACCGTCAAGTCATTCTTCTTAATTAGAACAAAAAATGAAGTTGTTTTTTGAACTGGAAAAATTCCTGGTTTCCCCGAAATTCCAGGAATTCCGTAATACCATTTCTCGATTCAACATGTTGCTACTTCAACATTTCTCGACCGATTTGAAAAGTTCCGACACCAACCATTATAACTCATTCAGACCATTCAAGTTTGTATTTATCATTTTCAAAAAAATTCCAGTTTTTCCCGAAATTTTTGGGAAATTCTCTTGGAAATCAATGGGACATTCTTCAAAGTTCCACAAAGCCCACATTTTGCATCTGATTCAAACTGTTCCAACTTCAAAAATATTCAGCCTGTTCAGGAATTGTGTGCTTCACTTTAACAATTCTAAAAGAAATTCCCGGATTTCCCGTAAGTCCTTTTCTTTTTGTGCATTTTCCACATTCAAAATGAATGTGCCATTTTTCAAACTTTCACAATTTCCACATTCTTCAACCCGTTCAAACCATTCCACCTTCGACACATTCCACCATTCTGGAAATTCAAACTACCCAGTTTCCAAGTTAAAAAAAAATTCCCGATTTTCCCAAAATTCCCTAATACCATTTACTACTTCAACATTTCCTGCCCGAATTAAACAATTCCAACTCCAGCCAATTCAGCTCATTCATGCTCCTAATCATTTTCCAAAAAATCCCGCTTTTCCCCAAATTTCCAGGAAGTTCCTATTGAAATGAATGGGACATTTTTCCAAGTTGCACAATTCCAAACATTTTTCAAGCTGTTCAAACCATTCCAACATCAACACATTCCACTCATCCTGGACATTCAAACTAACACTTTCCCAAGTTCCAAACCAAATTCCGGTTTTCCTGGAAATTCAAACTCTTCAACATACAAACCATGCCAACATTCAAACTATTCTTACATTCATACTACATTCTGTCAGCATTTCACTTCAACTTCAGCATTGGAGCGTTCACACGCAATTCCTCCAGGAATTTCCCCATCTAGTTTGTTTAATATTTCTGCACCATACCTGGTTGTGTGATTAGGGACGGCAGACGGCGTCCCGTCTTTTACCTAGACTGAACTCCGAGGACACCGAAACGTACTGAGCGACTATACAACCACTAGAAAGGAACAAATTAATTTAGAATAAAGACTCCCGGAATAAATTAGGTAATTAGGTTAAAGGCAGCCAGAAGCAGACAGCAGCAGCAGCGTCTGACTCACTTTGGAGTAAAAGTATCACAGTCATGATGTCACTATGCAACACTACTTGGCATGTCAACGTATACTGTGTGTGTGTGTGTGTGTGTGTGTGTGTGTGTGTGTGTGTGTGTGTGTGTGTGTGTGTGTGTGTGTGTGTGTGTGTGTGTGTGTGTGTATGTGTGTGTGTGTGTGTGTGTGTGTGTGTGTGTGTGTGTGTGTGTGTGTGTGTGTGTGTGTGTGTGTGTGTGTGTGTGTGTGTGTGTGTGTGTGTGTGTGTGTGTGTGTGTGTGCGTGTCCTACATTACCACCTCAACAGTGTTTCTTACACATGTACTACACTCATACACGTTCCAAAAGGTGACAAACTGTCACCTAAGTGCAATAATAGGCACACCAGCACACTAATGATAACCATTATAATATATAAAATAGGCACACTGGCACACTAATAATAACCATTATAATGTATAAAATAATAGGCACACCAGCACACTAATGATTACCATTATAATATATAAAATAGGCACACTAGCACAATAATAGTAACCATTATAATATATAAAATAGGCACACCAGCACACTAATGATAACCATTATAATATATAAAATAATAGGTAAATTAATAATAACCATTATAATATACAAAATAATAGGTACACTAGCACAATAATAATAACCATTATAATATATAAAATAATAGGCACACCAGCACACTAATGATTACCATTATAATATATAAAATAATAGGCACAATAATAATAACCATTATAATATATAAAATAATAGGCACACCAGCACAATAATAATAACCATTATAATATATAAGATAATAGGCACACCAGCACACTAATAACAACCATTATAATATATAAAATAGGCACACCAGCACAATAATAATAACCATTATAATATACAAAATAATAGGCACACCAGCGCACTAATAATAACCATTATAATATATAAAATAATAGGCACACTGATAATAACCATTATAGTATATAAAATAATAGGCACATCAGCACACTAATAATAAACACATAGCACTATTTTATGTTCCACAAGACACAAAGACGCATTCAAATATACATAAAATATATATAAAGCATTAAATTAATTATATATATATATATAATTAAATTCTACATAAATGTGGTCTGTGAATATAAAAATACCACAATTAAACAACATAGTTCAATATATTTTTATTTGAATAATTTAATAATTATATATATATATATATATATATATATATATATATATATATATATATATATATATATATATATATATATATATACCACAATTAAACAACATAGTTCAATATATTTTTTTTTGAATAATTTTATATATATATATATATATATATATATATATATATATATATATATAAAATTATTTAAAAATATATATATATATATATATATATATATATATATATATATACCACAATTAAACAACATAGTTCAATATATTTTTATTTGAATAATTTAATAATTATATATATATATATATATATATATATATATATATATATATATATATATATATATATATATATATATATATATATATATATATATATATATATATATATATATAAAATTATTTTTTAAAAATATATATATATATATACCACAATTAAACAACATAGTTCAATATATTTTTATTTGAATAATTTAATAATTATATATATATATATATATATATATATATATATATATATATATATATATATATATATATATATATATATATATATATATATATATATATGTATATATATATAATTATTAAATATATATATATATATATATATGTATATATATATATATATATATATATATATATATATATATATGTATTTTTATATATACATAATTATTAAATAATTCAAATAAAAATATATTGAACTATGTTGTTTAATTGTGGTATTTTTTTATATTCACAGACCACATTTATGTAGAATTTAATGACCATAAGAAATGTCCTAAAAAATATATAAATAAAAGACTAAAAAATGCAACACTTTTTCCAGACACTCAATAAAACATATGCAACAAATCTAGTATGCCACTGAAGGCTGTTCCTAATAGTTTGCCCACTTCAGCCACGCCGCACGAAAGGGTCCAAACATTAGGGACAGCTGTGCAAAGCGCCACACATTGATAAGACAAGCGGTAGGAAATGGATGGATGAACACAATCTGCCCAGCATATTGATCCGGCAGGTGTACCTAATGTCTTGGCCAGAATAAGCACGCAGTGGACCGCCCGGTAGGTGAGAGCCCAGAAGACCAAATGAGTGTGTCGGTCCATTCGCACAACCCGGACATGTGAGGACCGGGAGGAGGAGGAGGAGGAGGAGGAGGAGGAGGAGGAATGCGCATCCACACCTCACCGAAGAAGAGAAAAGTTGTGTACTTACTGCTCGCACAAGTCCTTGGCACGCAGACACACAAACAATCTTCAAATAATGAGTTTACATTCCAGGCTGAGGGAGAAGAACCAGGAGAAGAACCAGCACAGGTCCAGCAGGCTCGGCTCTCCAAGGCGGCTCTGACGGCATGAATGAGAGGGAGATGTTGCACGCACACTCCCATCCTGGGGGGGAGAGAGAGGGAGAGAGAGAGAGAGAGAGAGAGAGGGAGGTGCGCCCTCTGGCTGCGTAATGGTGTAACAGCACGCAGGCAAAGGCACTACTCTATGTCGCCGATAGGTGTCAGCATTGCTGCCTGCTAACTGAAGGGCTTGGCAACCCAAAATGTTGAAAGAGCCATATTGGAGCAAATATACAAACTAATAGAATCTGTCTGGAGCCGCAAAATGTTAAAAGTCTTATATAAGTGTTATAATGAAGGCAACACATGGTGTAAGTGTCTATGTTAGCTATATTAGCTTACTATCAAAATGACTTTAAAAGTCTTATATAAGTGTTATAATGAAGGCAACACATGGTGTAAGTGTCTATGTTAGCTATATTAGCCTACTATCAAAATGACTTTAAAAGTCTTATATAAGTGTTATAATGAAGGCAACACATGATGTAAGTGTCTATGTTAGCTATATTAGCCTACTATCAAAATGACTTTAAAAGTCTTATATACGTGTTATAATGAAGGCAACACATGGTGTAAGTGTCTATGTTAGCTATATTAGCCTACTATCAAAATGACTTTAAAAGTCTTATATAAGTGTTATAATGAAGGCAACACATGATGTAAGTGTCTATATTAGTTATATATCCCCCACCTTCTACCAACTTCATCACGTCCGTTGTGTCCTTGAGCAAGACACTTCACCCTTGCTCCTGATGGCTGCTGGTTAGCGCCTTGCATGGCAGCTCCCACCATCAGTGTGTGAATGTGTGTGTGAATGGGTGAATGTGGAAATAGTGTCAAAGCGCTTTGAGTACCTTGAAGGTAGAAAAGCGCTATACAAGTATAACCCATTTACCATTTACCATTAATGCGGGCGTCTGTGCACTGTAAGTGAACTGGTACATACAGTTGATAGACAGTTGTTGTCAGTAAGTTCTTCTAGATGGCCTCCCGTTGAACGTGACATTGACGCGTCCTGTGATCGGATACTCATCGGGAATTTGAGAACACATACAGTTGATAGACAGTTGCGATAGCCAATCAGATCACAAGATGTTGACAGTAGCCTATCTAGGCAGCCTGATGTTAACGAGCCTGTGATTGGATACTCACTTGCCATTCCAAAGTGAGTATCCATTCACAGGTTTCAATTTCAATTTACTAAAAGCAGGAAGCGTTGCGTTGTAGCCATACCGGGCTAGCAGAGAAATCACAGATACTCACTTTTTTAACCCACAAAGAAGGAGAACCGAACGTTGAGTAGGTGGCGGATATTTATTTTCAAGAAGGATATTTAAAGAGAAACTACATCTTGTGAGACCCCTAACGAGACTGGGATTGGATACTCACTTGCCATTCCAAAGTGAATATCCATTCACAAGTTTCAATTTCAATTTACTAAAAAGCAGGAAGCGTTGCGGAGAAATCACAGATACTCACTTTTTTAACCCACTAAGAAGGAGAACCGAACGTTGATTAGGCGGCGGACATTTATTTGCTTGGCCCCTTTCAAGAAGGATGTTTAAAGAGAAACATCTTGTGAGACCATGTCGGCCAACCCCGGAAGCTAGCTCAGCTGTTCTGGCGATGAAATGGGGAAATGCCCGCCATTTCCACTCGAATAAGCCGACGACAAGGGGTTCCACTAACTTATACGGCGTCGAATAGGTCCTACTAATTTTGAGTACAAATATCTTTTTGCAATTTTAATTTTGACAGTACCACATAAGACATGTTTTAATTCAGGGGTGGGCAATTAATTAGCTCTCCACCTACGCCAGCCAGCCCTCATCTGCTCATCACGACCCGTGCTCACCCGCGTTCCAGCGATCGACTGCGCGACGGACGACTTCACCACGATGATTGGTGCGGTCGGCGGCCCGGAGACGGAGGAAGTCAACCCAGACACCGGTGAGGACAGCGGCGCGGCGGCGGACAGCGTTGTGGCTTTCGACGACACCCCGGCCGCCATCAGAGTCGGCAAGAAACATATATTTCCCCAAAGTTACGTACGTGACATGCACATAGCAGCACGAACGTACGGGCAAGCGATCAAATGTTTGGAAGCCAAAGCCGTACTCACGGTAGCGCGTCTGCTATCCAACTCAAAGTCCTCCTGGTTGTGTTGCTGCAGCCAGCCGCTAATACACCGATCCCACCTACAGCTTTCTTCATTGCTGTTTTCATTGTCCATTAAACAAATTGCAAAAGATTCACCAACACAGATGTCCAGAATACTGTGGAATTTTGCCATGAAAACAGACGCTGTTTGTATTGGGACACAATGGTGTCCCAATACTTCCGCACAATCCGTGACGTCACGCGCATACGTCATCATACCGAGACGTTTTCAACCGGAAGTTTAGCGGGAAATTTAAAATTGCTCAGAGAGTATGGGGTATCGGACTGTCTGATTGTGGCGGTCCGCTCCCTGTATGATCAGTGTCAGAGCTTGGTCCGCATTGCCGGCGGTAAGTCCGACACGTTCCCAGTGAGGGTTGGACTCCGCCAAGGCTGCCCTTTGTCACCCATTCTGTTCTGAACTTTTATGGACAGAATTTCTAGGCGCAGTCAGGGCGTTGAGGGGATCCGGTTTGGTGGCTGCAGGATTAGGTCTCTGCTTTTTGCAGATGATGTGGTCCTGATGGCTTCATCTGGCCAGGATCTTCAGCTCTCACTGGATCGGTTCGCAGCCGAGTGTGAAGCGACTGGGATGAGAATCAGCATCTCCAAGTCCGAGTCCATGGTTCTCGCCCGGAAAAGGGTGGAGTGCCATCTCCAGATTAGGGAGGAGACCCTGCCCCGAGTGGAGGAGTTCAAGTACCTCGGAGTCTTGTTCACGAGTGAGGGAAGAGTGGACCGTGAGATCGTCTTCAGTAATGCGGACGCTGTATCGATCCGTTGTGGTGAAGAAGGAGCTGAGCCGGAAGGCAAAGCTCTAAATTTACCGGTCGATCTACGTTCCTGTCCTCACCTATGGTCATGAGCTTTGGGTTATGACCGAAAGGACAAGATCACGGGTACAAGCGGCCCAAATGAGTTTCCTCCGCCGGGTGGCGGGTCTCTCCCTTAGAGATAGGGTGAGAGGCTCTGCCATCCGGGAGGAGCTCAAAGTAAAGCCGCTGCTCCTCCGCATGGAGAGGAGC